>NW_008625970.1:0-9488 GCF_000691845.1 Merops nubicus
TCACTTTTGCCCAGCTAGACGTTGAGCAATGCAGAACAAATCCAAGAGAGATGTTGTTTCATAGCTGCATGCGACATGCTCCATCTATTTTCACTGCTATTGTTATGGTCTGCAAGCTGTATAAATTAAATATTTTAAAAATGTTGAACTGTAAAGTCCTATTTCTCCATTTTCAGCACTCTTTATAAACAAATACTTGACTAGGCACATCACATCCCTGCCCCTGACACTCACACAGCCATCAAAATGCAACCACGTGGATATTCATTACTTACATGATATTAGGATATTAATATCTTAATGATATTAAGTTATATTGGTTATATTATATTAATAATATAATGAGCCACCAATGTGCGGCAGCAGCCCAGAAGGCCAATGGAATCCTGGGCTGCATCAAAAGCAGCGTGGCCAGCAGATGGAGAGAGGTTATATAATATATTAATGACACTGGTGATACTAATTAGAGTTTTCCAGGCATGTTTCAGTACAACTGGGCAGACCACAAAAGTGTCCAGCAAAAGGTGGAAGGGCATAGAAAAGCTGGGTAATGATGGGGGTAATGGTAGAGGGTCCTGCATGGGAAATGACCCTTGAAAGGCTTTCTAGGCAAACTATGAGCAGCAGAGTGTCACTGAGCACAAAAACGTGCCCCAAATCGCAGAGCAAGCAGATACCAGAGGATTTCCCTTGGATTCCTTTAAACTTGGCTGCTGGGAAATGGTTTGGGTTTTATTTCTTTTGTAAATGTGTTTAGGCACGCAAAGATGTAAATAAGCACCCAGCAGGGTTTTTAAAAGCACATAATCCCTGGTAATATTTGTGGGAGGAAGGAGCCTGAATACAGATAAGAACCTGGCTTTAGGTTCCTAGGCATTTACAAAATAAATCCCAATAGATACCTACCTACTCTCTTAGACACCTACGTAGATTTTTCTTCCCTGGAAACAGTTTAAACATGAAACTCTGCTGGTCCACAGAGATGCTGTTTGGCTTTCTCAAGGAGTCCTGGCAGGCAGCAGCAGCTCTGGGAGGCAAACCTTGAAGCTTCTTGTGAAGTAGCACTCCCTGGGATTACTCTGAGGAGTGTGTCTCTGCTGAAGGCATTAACAACCAACTGGTACAGTAACAGCTGAAGGTTTGCATTGTAATAGTCAAATTATATGCAAAATGCATGCATAGTCATTACTAATTAATTAATCTAAATAATTGACTATTTCAGAAGAATGTCTGCTCTGCCTCTCCTGCAGCTGTTTCATTTGCTGATCTATTGTTCTGTGGACACATATTAGAAATATTTGAGAAATGCACAAAATATTTAGTGTTTGAGTGTTGCATGAGTAAATATGCTTTTTAATCCAAATACTCCAGAAGCAATTAACACCATAGCCTCAAAGAAGAGAGCTGTTCATAAATCATTGTCATTAAACCAACCTGCTCTAGTTGCTGGAATAAAATAGTAGTTTTATTTGCACAGCCATAGACGAGACTTCTAGCGTCCTGTAAGATCAAAGAAGGAACTTAATAAATATCTACCTTAAGAAGAAAAGAAGCTTCCAGGCAGTTTACACTCCAGCAAGGCTTGGAGTGCAAGTTTTTTGTGCTAACAGCAAAAATATTAATCCTCAGTGAGATTCAGTCCACAACATATGGCTTGTGAGCATCCCACTCTCTTTAAGAGCAACGAACTGGCTCTACAGGCATGTGTACAAGGTTTAATCCTGCCAACAACCCCATTAAGTGCATTCTGTTGTAGTGTGGTTTTGCTCTGATTTATAGGACATATCTTCCATTTTTATTTGGTAACCAAATCTCTGAGAGGACTTTAAATGGTAACAAAAACCTAATAGCAATTAGACAGAGCCATGCACAGGTTAGCTGGGGAAGAAGCCCCCCACACCTGGTTTCTTTTGACAGAGGCAGGTTGAGGGGTTGCACAGACCAGCTGAAGTCCCACAGCTGTCCACAGCAGAACCAAGGGCAGACCTGATCCCACCACCACCTCCAGCCTGTCCCAGCCCCCCTAGACCATGCTGCTGTGTTCTGGGAAGATACAAATACCTGGCAGGACTCCATAGTGGGAGAGGCACTTCTCTGGGCTGGTGGATTAGGCAAAATTCATTAGAAGTGTTCATTAAAAAGGAGCAGTGACCATGGCTTTGATGATTCCATGCTTATAATGTCATAGCGAGCATGTGGCACCATGACACTGAGCCCTGGGACTAACACAGTGCATCTCACTTCACTCAGTGCTTGAATATGGAGGAACAGGAGCTTTCCACCCTCTGATGTCTCCTGCAGGCAAGGAACACCTAATGGCATGTTGCCTCCAGACACAGCTAGAGAACAGTTTTGTTATTGAAATAACAACTGCAATCTAAAAAAAATTATTTTCCTTTTCTTTTTGTTGTCCTTTGTCTCGTGGGAGGAACAAGCAATGCCAACAGCTTTCCAGATGACCTAACATCTATCACAGGATCCCCAGGGTTGCTTACTGCCCAGCACCATCAGGAGTGCAGAACCACCCCCCTTCAGCACAGAATTTTGAGCCAGCCCCTCGTTGTGATATAAAAAATGCAGTTAATTTTTTGCCTTCCCAAGATCCTTTCCCTTCATCCATGCTTTTGCAGATGTTTAACTGTTGCCCAAGCATCAAGGGAACATTAGTGTCCACTTTTACCTCCTGAAATCAGAAAGAGTTTTAGCCCAGACCTTGGCAGAAGTGTCTTCTAGGCAGTAGATTCATGGGTCAGCAAAGGTGGAAAGCTGTGCATCAAAGAACAGCACTCAGCAGACATCTGAGGAATCACAAGCTCTTTCCAGGCTCAGCTTTATCATCTGCACCTTTCCTAAGCCCTGTGATGAAATGGGAGGGTTGGTAGTACCTGAGAAGAGGGTATGGAAAGCAGAATGAAGGTCTTTCCCTTCTGTAACTTAGGTCTAAAACTGCTGTAGCAGACTTCCTTCTTCACTTTTATTTTTGAAGTGGCCAAAGGACTTTAGGTTGTTGACAACTTCATTTTCAATCCCCATTCTTCTCCTGACCCACTCTATGCTCTTAGTCAAGCCACTGTAAGGCTTTTCTTTGCTGTGGGTAGGTTGCTGAGAGCTGGGTCTCAGTAAAAGTACTGCAGGGCCTGGCTTGTGGGCAGTATTTTCAGAAGAATGACATTGACTTGGAGAAAGGTTAAATGGCTATGACTAAGCTTATCATATTGTAATTTTGTTTTTCAAACTTCATTCCAGCCACTATGATTATATGATTTTCATCCTTGATTTGCAGATGCAGGCAGGTGGATCATTCAGGGGAAAATGAAACAATTAGAGTTTGTTACCTGGTAATACCAGAGCCCTTCTTGATTGCAGAAAAAAAAAAAAAATCAGTCCACTGTAAACACAATTATACCTAGCACAACCTTTCCAAATTGTAGAATCATAGCATCATAGAAAATACCACGGGGAGTGACATCAAGCAAGCAAATGATAACAGGTTCAGCAATGCCTGTGGTGGGAAGAAGGTAGAAATTGTGGTTATTGAAATAACAAAAAAGGAAGAAAATCTTCACCAAGCAAATAACTCCCTGCAAAGGAGGATACTGCAATATCTGAAGAGCTTCAATGTGTATTTTAAAATCAGATTTAGGAATCCAGCCATCTGTCCAAATATAGAAATTCATCAGCCGTTTCAAGTGGGAGTTCATCAAGCAAAAACATCCAAGGGAGCTCCCACGCCTGCTGTTTTACTGGGCTTGGGTTACAGCCAAATGCCATTGACACAGTTTTCTTCCCCTCGCATCTTAATGATTTTTTGACTGCAAATCATCCCTGAGTGTGAGCAAAGTAGAGCTGCCAGTTTGGGACAATCACGTGTTGTGTGAAACTACTACAGGTGATAACAGGAATGTCCATGTGTGGATGGAGGTTCAAAGATCTCTATCCACAGAAGAAAGGAAATATTTCCAGGTCACACAGAGGCTTGTTTCTCCCTTACCTATCCCTCAATGAAGGGCTGAAGAAGCTCAGAAGTGTTGTGGGGCTTGCAAGCCACACAGAAATCAATCAATCACCTGCTCTGCACCACTTCATTGTGCTTTCTTTTGTGCCTTCACTGGAAAAACTTTTTTAAAGCTTTTTTTTTTAAAAAAAAAAACAAAAAAAAAAAACAAAAAAAAAACCCAAAAAACCAACCAACAAACAAAACTTTCCCAAATATTGCTGTTATTTCAAGGTGAGAAAAATAATTAAACTAGGCTAGGGAGAAAATTCAGCACAGACACCTTTGTGAGAGGGCTTAGCACTGCAGAGAACAAAATACTATCAGCTGCTCCACCATACCATCATCTTTTAGAAAACATCATGCTGCTCTGGAAAGGTCATTTCCCTTTCAGCTGGATTCAAGTTTTCGAAGCCAGAAATACTGTTGGTGCTGATTACCACAGATTTTGACCCAGAAACTGGGCAATTATTTTTACAGACCAGTCCAAATATGTGGTCTTCAGGCATTGCAGGAGACAGAGGAGCCCAGGACACAAGGAGCAGGGGTGGAGATGTTCATTGTATTGCTGTTGTCATGAAAGGACTGATTCAGCCCAGGCTGAGGAGTGCTGGCTCAGTAGTTAAGGTGTCAAACTGCAGCTTTAGAGGAGGGATGTATCCTGCTGCACACAGCAGAAGACAAAGGCCTGTCAGGACAAAACTTTTGCAAGCGATGAGATTTCAACCAGGTCTAGAGCCCATCTTTGAAGAAACTCTTTGTTTCCTGGGTCTCTCAGCCCTTCAGCACCCTTCAGATGGCCGCATCCCAGGCCATGGTGTAGAAAGGTCTGTCAGAAGGCATGGAGACCTGCATCTGCCTCGTACTACCCAGGCATGGTGGTTGTACTCTGACACAGCCAGGAGAAGGTGGGCAGACCTGTGTTGATTTCACTCAAGACTTTTGATCTCCAAGATCTGGGATTTCAGAAGATGTTTTTGGTGAAATCCACAGAGGATGGTTTTGTAGGATATAGTGGATAATCAATAAATGAGGAAAGCAAGCCTGGGACCTGCAATAGTCCAATTCTTCGTAAAAAACTGACTCTATGGCATCCATCCCATTATCTGTTAGGCTTTTCTGATATTTCTGACCAAAAGACCTGGAAAAAGACAAAAAGACTCATGGGAAGAAGCAAGGCAGAATGTGACATGCCTGGGAAGTTTCCTTTGCAGAGAGCTCTGGTAAAGAACCAGGCAAATGAGTTCCTGATGGGTGAAATCTGTACATCATCCCCTGAGAGGAGTGTACATTGTAACTCTACAAATAGCTGCCACATCAGAAGGCCACCATCTAGAGCTTTCCAAGTGCTTGCTTCCAAGACAGATTACTCCATAGCTGGGTTTAATTCCAGTGGTTTGACTTACAGTGATAAATTCAAATCTCTCTGAGAAAACCACGTGCCATAACTGTGAGCCAGGGGTACTCTGCTGTGCCAACACACGGTACCCGACTTGACCAACCAGTTGCATGGCTACAACTAGAGTGGGGACAAGTGGGTCCTCTTGAGTATCTTCTCTCTATGGTGGGAGCACCAGGGTAAAACCCCAGAATGAGGTCCCCTGGCAGGTCACTGCTTGGGTGTACCTTCTCTGCTGGGCATAGGTCAGGGTGCTGAAGAGGCGCCATGGTCCTCCAACATCCACCACAACATGCAAAACAGAGGCAGTAGCCACTAGTAGATGAAATCTGATAAGTGGAGCTGTACTGTGCCTGCACAGGAACCCAAACAGTTCCTGTGTGTCCAGGACCTCTTTGAACCATCAGAACAAGTTTCTGGGGAACTATGAGCTCCCCACAGGCTTTCCCCATACTGCAGATGGGTGAAGATTATTGAAATACACTCCAAAATTGCAGCTAACATTGACTTCTTTTGTTTTTCCACTTTTCTCTGCCCAACAGGACTCACTCTTCTTGCCTTCATCCTCTAGATTTGGCTTTGTTTGTTTTGTTCATATACTCAAAGTAAAAAGCTCTACTTTTTTTTTTTTTCTCTTCTTTAGTCTGAGGATTTGGGAAGTTTGTAACATTTTAAATCTCTCTATAATCTCATAAATATAAATGACAATACTGTGAAAAGTCAAAAAGGTGCAGATAAAGCAGGATCATTAAATTTGGGACTTTTAATGTATATTGTATTCCTTCATCTGAAACTCTGATGAGGAAGCCGTCACTTGCAATATTTTTTCTCTGATGGAGAACTGAGAAAAATTATATACACTCAGTGCCAGTTTTGTGCAGTACAACGCCCAGATGAACTGCATATTCTTAAGTTTAAGTTTTAGTTTCACAGTTATGGGGAGCAGCAGACAACAAATAAGCACTATCAGGATGGATCTAGCAATTGATTCCATCCACTGATTTAATGAGTGTTTGGAAAGACTCTTCACACCCATATTTTTTCTCTGTGTCTTCTTTCTTTTTAATAAGGAAAATCTTCACCATAGCACAACCCTGAAACATGTCACCTAGGAAGGGCATGGTGTCAGTCCTTGGAAGTGCTCAGGATCCACTAGACAAAGCCATAGCTGATTTGATCTGCTCTTGGAGACTCCTGCTCTGTGAGGAAGAACAGACTCAAGATCTCCAGAGGTCCCTTTCCACCAGCATTTCTATGGTTCTCTCAGAACAAGCCAAGAAACTCTACAAATACTATTTTTTCTTAGCCCTATGAATTTTTCTAGAGCAGAACATGAAATAGATTGGGCTATCAGCCAACTGTTTATTGCCTGTAGCATCTCACCTCTCCAGTGATTTTTATCTGTAAAGTGCTGTGTGCTTACTCTGCTCTGAATCTGGCTTCTGTGGCATACAAGAGGCAACCACAGCCTGGCTCTTCCCTCTTTGACCACCTCCATTTTGTTTCTTTGTATGCAGAACAGTTGTCAGATCCTCTTTTGAAGATTTATCCTTCCTGCTCTAGAAACTTTTACAGGAATGGAGCAAAAAGCCAAGCATGCCTCTGGTTCTTAGCACAAGACAAGATCAGAGCTTTCCATGGCAGCCTGTAGAAACACATTTGAGGCAGAAAACAGAAACTGTATTTCCTCTCTTCACCATGCTCTTGACACATCTCAGTCTTCTCTACCATCAGCTAGAAAGAGGAACAAGGCTCCAGGGTGAAACCACTAGGCAATGGAGGTGGAGGTAGGATCCCAGCCTGGCTTAAATTGGAAATCTTAAAAGATTTTGCTTTTGGAAATTAAGCTAGTGTTAGATCCAAACTGAAGATGGAATCACTTACTGCTTAGAGTCTACTCAGTGAGAACCCTTACCCAAGCAGTAATCAACCTGTCCTCAACAACCTGAGTATGCAATTCTCATATTCTCCAAAAGCAGGCTAGCTTCAGAGTCCTGTGGATTTCTAGGGGGAAAATGAGAGCTGATATACCACCAGGAGTGGAAAACGCTTGAGCAAGGACTCAGAATGTCCTCGGGCAGGTTCACCTCAATAACAAACTACAATGTGTAAGAAGGTTCTCCACAAGCCTCAGCCAGGCAACGTTCCCTGTGTGTCAGCAAGAGGGCTTGTTCTCCTATCTCCCATGCCCAGCCTGTCTCAGTGTTCCTACTGGAGCCTGGTGGTAGCCTGGGGAGGTGGGGCTTTAGTTTTACTTCTGTCAAAGAAGGGTAGAAGAACCTCAGCACATTTGAATCAGCCAGTGACCAAGCCTGGGTGCAGATTGCTCTTTTGGGATGGGCTCTCAGCATTAGCACCCCAATGACATAACTTTAGGTAGTTGAAGCTTAGAGATTTGGGTCTGAGCTGTTCTTTCTCAGCTTCCTTTACAGAAGGAGGAGAAGGAGGAGGAGAAGGAGAAGGAGAAGGAGAAGGAGAAGGAGAAGGAGAAGGAGAAGGAGAAGGAGAAGGAGGAGAACAATGTAACTAAGAGATTTTTATCTCAGGCATGTAGGCAGTGCAATGAACACTCCATTGGTTCTGTACAAGTGGAACTGATGAACTGGATCTCTCTTTGCACGTTGTCAGAGAAACTGGCCTTCCTCTGCTGATTTTATGTACTTCTGGAGGTCCAGTCAACCCACACAGGGCAAGCAGAGGCAGATAAAGCAGACACATGGAGAGGCATTCAAGGTAGAAGGCCTAGAATTCCACAAGATAAAACACAAATTGTCACAAAATTAAATCTTGACGATGAAGTGTAACTTTATACACAACAGTACTTACTTCATAGGACAATTACTATTTAGAATAAATTGCTAGGATACTTTCCCATCTAATTACACCCCAAAACACTGTGGAATGCTTAAGGTAATCATGATTAAATAGTGCCAAGCTGTCTTATAGCATTAAAGAAAATATTTGATTGCCAGGAATCCATTAGTGAGTAGACATCTGTGCACTGAACTCAGGCCATGAGAGCAATATTCGCTTTTCACAGAGTGGTGCTCTGTAATATGCCTACTCATACTACTGTACAAATACACGATTTGCATCCACTTATGAAGTCCCACAGCCTTTGATACTTGTATGTTAATTAAAAAATGAAAGGATGGAGAAAGATTTTGTGGGAATTTCCACAGATCTTCCTGCAGTTTTAGCAACAGATGCACAGGACTCTCCAGGGTGGGCTGGGGCATCCCTCTGGGCACTGCCAGCCCTCCACAGAGTTGCCTGCAAAATGCCAACACAACAGCTCACATCAGGGTCCTTCAAAAAGATCTCTGGGTTGCCTTTAGTAGGCTGATGCAGTGCTCAAATACTATTTAAAGCTACTTAAACAGCATCATTTTTACTAGAAAAAAAAGGTGTGTGTTACTTTCTGACATTCCAGATGTTTGATTCTAAAAATAAGCTGTACTTTGTGATGGTGATGGATAATCAGATACAATATCAGGGCCCTAGAACCAGCATTGTTAACCCAAACCCACCCCTAACTGAGAGAACGTAGAGCCTCAGATGAGTTTTTGGAGAAAGAATTATTCAGTTTTTCTATTTAAATATTCTGCTTGGCAATGCAAGGTTTCCATTTGTACTAGCCTCATGGGAACCTGTTGCTGGTAGTACAAGCTCTTTGAAGCTGTATGTGGTGCAGCAAGGAGCTAAGGAGTCTTACAAGGAAAGAAAGGGATAAACTAGAAAATGAAGGTAATGATGAGTCCAAGTGGATGGCTCTCAAGCAGATGACAACTTCAGAAATACCTGCCTAAATGAACACACATCCATCAGGGAGAGGGAAAGTGTTTTTCAGACAGAAGTCTACTCCCTGGCTCTCTGTCATGTCTGATTAACTCCTCCTTTCTAAACAGTCTTTCTTTTTGTATCCATTCAACCTGTAATCAGCAAGACATGGCAGGGACAACTTATCTGCTTCAAAACATACAGAGGTTGGATGTTCCCAGGGGAACACCCACAGTCCCTGTGTTTGTATCTGTAAATAGGACAAACCTCTGAAATCCAGTTTTATACAAGAAGGGAAGGGAAGGGAAGGGAAGG
>NW_008625971.1:0-3923 GCF_000691845.1 Merops nubicus
GACGGGATCGTCTCCCGCGGGTCTCGGTTCTGCGACCGCTCGGCGTGTGCGAGCCGGGCGCGGGGAGCCGCGCTCCCCCTCCCGCCTGCCGCCCTCCCTCCGGAGCGGGTTGACGGTGATGGAGCAGCAGGAAGCGCGCGGAGTTACTCACCTGGACTCCCCTCTGACTCCTCACAGCGTTACGTTTACCTCGGCTTTATCCACCGACCGCTGGAGTATCGGGTGTCCTCTCTCTAACGCGCAAAGCCAGGAGCGGTGTTCAGCTGATCAAAATCAAACGTTTTATGTAGCACCCAGATACAAAAGCCTCTGGGGTGGAAGCTGCTGAGCTGCACAGCAAATTAAACTGGTCTTGCATGGTGGGACAGAACAGATTGTCCAGGTGAAGCAAGAAACATTTGAGGTGGGGTTAAAGATGTCGGTTGGGAGTTTGTGGTACTAATGCTCACCTCTACCTCCTTTTTGTAGGGAGAGAAACAGTAAGACAGCAGGAGGGGGAGGGAAGAGTAAGTCAAAGCTTCCAGCTGCTGTCCCAGCACTAGGTTGGGGACTTGGCTCTGCTGCACTGTAGTCATCGCTACCACTGCCTGCAGCAGCATCTTTCCAAAGGTTGTCACTTCCAAACAGCAGACATTAGTGTGTGTCTGTGCCTGGGGCAGACTGATGTGAGGTAAATCATGGTTATGTTTGCATACAAAAAATGTCCCAGTTTATGATTCAAGTTTTAATACCATGAGAGTAAGTTTCAACTTGGCTTTCCCATGGCCATGCTCAGTTTCCTGTATTTGCCTGTTTCCTAGGCCACAGCTTGTGTTCAGAGTTGAATACAAATTGCTCATGACAATAATAATTGCTGATCCTTTCCTGTTGGGGTAGAAGAAAAAAAAAAAACACATAAAAGATATAATTTGTGCCTCTCCTCTAGAGGCAGGCCAGCGCCTGGCACTCGGAAGTCGTGAGAATCCGCAGGTCCTGCTGCAGGAATTGGTGGGGTTGCAGAAGTCTTGGTCCAGGCAGTGCCGATGGTCCGAGGCGAGTTGTTTGAGCAGCAGGAGTGGAATCAGTGTCTCTCCAAGTCGCCCCGTTGCACAGCCCCCGCGTGCGGCAGAACCCGTAGCCCTGCCCTGCTCCCCAGTGCCTGGCCTGGAGCAGCGCGGAGCCGCTGCTGCCGCAGGAAGGTGGGTGGGTGGAGCTGCACATGCCCTCCCCGCCGGCAGGAGCCTGCGGCTTCCCTTTCAGCGGCTGGGGCGCCACCGGGCGTTCCCTTCTCTTTAAGACTCTTCCCTCTTTCCATCTGAAAACCCGATTCCAAAGCTTGTGGGAATGGAGAGAGGAGAAACACACCAAGTGGATGTAGTGCGTGATCACACCATTGCTTTTTCTTTTGGAAATACCTTTGAACAGAACCAATTTGGTAATCAGTGATAACTGTATTACTAGAAACAGCACACGTGAAGGCTGTAACAGGATTACGTAGAGAGTCGGTTTTCAGTCGGAACTGGTTTTGAAGCCTGTGGTCTGACAAGGTGCTTCCCAATGCAGCGAGAATAAGACAAAATTAGGAGTTAAGTATACATTTTGCATGGGCACTGTCCTGTGTTGTGCCTCTCATCTAAATCCTGCTGCTCACTCAGGACAGTGTACAGAAGCCACCGGACACTTCTATGGATCTGGTTTCTCAGATGGTCAGAAAACCACCAAAACCACTGGGGCATATTGCTGATTCACGAGTGCTCTGAAAGGCATACTGAAGTGTGTGTGAAGTCACTGACTCCTAATACAGCTTCCAGAAAGTCTTCCCCAAACCCATTATTCTGTTCCCCTACAAGCGCCCTCTAAGACCTGCCATGAGATTACTGCAGTGGCAGATCACTCCATCCATCTTCCCTTGCAGTGTGTGTCACGTTCCTGGGAAGGTTCTACCAGAGTCTAAAGGACAACGGTGTTGAATTCACACCTACCAGTATTGAAAAGGAACTCTTGAAATCCTGCAAAGAAGCAAAAGGCAAAGAGAACCGCCTGGTAAGTAAGTAGCAGTACTCAGTGGTATTTACCTCTGGAGGGAGTAAATTGTAGAATACTTTGCATACGAGGGGAAGCCAGTGCTGAGTTTGTATGATAGGGCTCCCCATCTTTGCAGGGGCTGTTTTTCCTGGCTTTGTGGCCACAATTGGTCCTGTGGTTTTCTTTGTAAGAGAGGATTTGAGAAGTTCAATCTCTTCACTTAAAAAAAAAAAAAAAAAAAAAAAAAAAAAACAAAACACAAACTACTAACCTAAATCTGTCAAGAGACACCTCGCTCTCTGACCTTGTTTCTTCCTGTGCTGGGTATTAGGAAACTTTTATTTGCTGTAGGACTTCCTTGTCCCTTAAACAGCATTTGGGGTGCTATGCACACTGAAAATATTTATGCTCTTTGCCAGTTTAACAGAACACTAAATAAAGGAAAACCAAATTGCCCTAACTATACCCAGAAAGCAATCCCCAAATGAAGGGCCCCAGGGAAAAGGCCCTCAACTCTCCTAAGAGGAGAGCTACGCAGAGACACTGTCAGAAATGCAGAGGGGGAACACTTCACAGAGTCTTTCTCCTTTCATGAAGAAGACTTTACTTTCAATCCACATCAATTTTCACAGAAGTTGAGAAACCAGACAATCAGCCTCAACAGTTTTAAAAGCAGTGTGATGGGGAAACATGTGCTCAGTCCCTTGGGCTCAGGGTTAGGTTTCCTTCTGTCTGCCTGCAGCAGTCACTTGGGAAGGTTCTGTAACAGTAAAACCTGGCTGCAAAAGAGAAGATGGATAGAAAGCTCTCTTTTAGCAGCAGTTTTTCCATGCACTGCCACCTCCTTCTTTTCTTCTCTCTAGTGCTATTATGTCGGGGCCACAAGTGATGCAGCCACCAAAATTATTAACGAGGTATCAAAGCCCATGAGTCATCACATCCCAGTGGAAAAGATCTGTGAGAAACTAAAGAAGAAAGACAGTCAGATCTGTGAACTAAAATACGGTGAGTTGGCAGCACAAGGGGAACTGCCCATGCTCGTCTGGGGTATGGATCACTGGGGGTAAATCGGCATGCTAAAACTGCTCACTGCCAAGTTGTGTAGCAAGACTGTTAGCCTGATGAGGTTGCACAACCTCAGCTGCTCTCCATGGACATCCTAGTGAGCTCTATGGAGATGCTCAGGTAAGAGTTGCCTACTAACCCTTTTGAGCTACAAGAGCCACTGATCTGCCTTGAAATAAGTCAGTCCTGGGCATATCAGCACTACTGCCCTCATACCACCATTTAGAGTGTGGGATTTAGGCGTGTGCGGGGAGGCTCGTCCCGGGGCGCAGCCATCTCCCGCGTGTTGAGCTCGAGCTCCTCCTCACTGCTCTGACGTTTCGGTGGCGGGCTGACGAGCGCCTCTTCCTCACCTCTGGTGCCTCCTCAGAGCGTTCTGCACTCTCGCTTACCACCCTACTTCGCCTCCCATGCTCCTAGATGACGTGTTCTTCCTGAAAAGTTTTAAGATGAAGACCAGTAATGGAAACACCTCCCTCTGATGGCTTTTCTCTATCTCTGCCCTTCCATTCCCTAGAGCCACCCCTTGGACTGTGGGTCTTTATGCTTCTCATGCCTTGTACTCGTGTCCTGTTGCTTCCTGAAGAGCTTTTTGTTGTAGTCACTTGCTTATCTTTCCTCTGACATCGCTCTTATTTATCCAGTAGAAGAGAGAAGTTAAACTATTGCTGCTCGTATAATAAAGGGGCCTTCCAGGGGTATTGTGGAACTCCTACATCTAAGCTGCAAGCAAACTTTCTGGCTTCTAATGATGACTTTCAGCGTTAAAAAGCTGTCAAAAGCCAAACTGGGCCGTGCCTTCCGCCGCCGGGAGCCCAGCGTTTTGAAGCCTCTTGCCTTTTGGCTTCCTTGCC
>NW_008625972.1:0-370 GCF_000691845.1 Merops nubicus
GGAGCGGGGACGGTCGCCGCCGTGGCCCGCACCGCGGGGTAAGGCTAACCCGCACCGCTAGGGCTCACCGCGGCCGCGGGAGGATGTGGGGGAACTGGGCTCTGTCTTAGCTCCCTGCACAGCCGGGTCCCAGAAGCTGCCCCTCAGTCGCCTCACCCCGACGCTAACGCTGGTGAGGAGGTGTCACAGTGTCCTGTAGGTTACACCCACCCGGCAGCCAGGCAGAGAGGCCACAGCTGTCCGCGCTGCCCTGCTGCCGTCTGCTCACGCTATGGCAGTCGGTCCCTTCAGTCACGCTTGAACCTTGGGTACCGCTGGAGGAGCTGTGCCCGCGGCTGACGCCCCTGAGCACCGGCTGGCCGCCCCCCCC
>NW_008625972.1:401-11310 GCF_000691845.1 Merops nubicus
GTAGCCTGGCACCAGAGCCAGCCGTGACTCACCACGCAGCCCTATCTCCAGCTCAGAACTCGCACTCTGGCGAGCGCTGCCCACAGCCGGGAAGTCATGGTCAAGATGGAAATCTCCTCTTAACAGCAACAGCACATACAGCCGGGAGCGCAACAGGGAATATACTTCTGCTGAAGAGGCAACTCATGCAACTTATGAAAAATATCATCAGAAATCCTAAGAACAAGAAAAGGCCTTTCCACCCCCGCATTTTAAAGTGTGAGTTAAAATGTTTTGGTTTTTTTTTTTCTAGAAAAGTGTATCTACAACCAAAATCTTACTCTTAAAACAAGAACTAGAAAAAATAACTACTAAAAAGGGTTACAGTTCCCCCCATACTATTAGTTTTCAAGGACTGATTATCTTTCAGAAGTCCTTTCTAGCTGACTAGAGTATGCCTCTTATATACCTGTCTTCCATCCCCCCTCAGAGCACAGTAGCACATTGTCCTGCTGCACACCCAGGCATCATCTCACTTTCAGAGAAAGTGCTCTGGAGAAGCAGCAACCAGTGGCAACAATCACCACTAACGAGTGAAGAGTTGGTGATACATTACAGAGCACTCTCTCAAATAGGATCATGTTTTTAAAAAACAGCTCACCACATGTGTCTGTAGGTTTAACTACTTTGTTTTCATGATTCAATTACCACTGATCCAAATTAATCTACCCCCCCTCCCCCAATAAAACCTCAATTGACACTACATGTGGAACAAGATCTGTGATTTCTTGCAGCAGTAACCGTACGAAGTTTTGCTGGCATCAGCCCAAAGACAACTCCACAATAGCCAGTATTAGATCTCTAATCATGCTACGGTCTTTCCTGCTGGCAACTGCCTGTGTTGCACAGCTTGGGATTTGCACTCTAGACTAGACTAAATATACAGCCATAAGAAAACCCAAAGCCCTTTCATTTGTTCTGGATCTTTTCTAATTACAGCTGGTGACATCAATAAGATGTACAGACAAAGCAAAACACTGCAGGGATGAAGACAACTAGCCATAAACAGTATGTTCTGTAGCAACCAAAGCCAGACTGACTTAAAAATTCAGAGTATCTTTACCATCCCAGGAGAGTCAATGGTAGTTCAGGGTACAGAGTATGATTCAGCTAGGAAAGTGTCCTAGTTCAGGGTAAAATAGAGCTGGTTCTGTTCAATGATTTTACTTTTTAGCTAAAGCTCTTCTAATTAACTGCTCTGCCTGAAGTTGGCAGCGTTTTCATAAACTGGCTGGCTGTAGCAGTGATGAGACTTCATGTTTAGAGTTACTGCCAGGGATTAGGATACAGACCAGGGCCACTGCTAAGCTTGTACCCCACACAGAGGGGGCGGAAAGCACCCCGTGCCTGCAGGGAGGAACGGGCAGGATAAGTGACCCCAAGATTCACCAGTGGGGTGTTCTATACCACAGCCCTCATGTCCAGTAAAGCTGAAGGATGGGAAGGGACAACGCCTTCTGCTGCCCCTTCTGTGCTCTTCTCTTCCATCTTCTTCTGGCCTGCTGGCTGCTCCTGCTGCAGTGGCCACATCCAAGGAGGACTTCATCCATGCTGTGTTTGATCCAAGCCCTGTGCTCCTGAACTGAGCTCCAGAATCCATCTCCTGTGCTCAGTCGCTGTCTGTGGCTGAGCCCAGCCTGGAACCCAACTCCCCCGGGGCTGTTCCCCAGGTGGGGGGAGTTGGGTTCAGTACTAACTGTATATATTTGTACATAGTCTATTTTATTATCATTATTACTGTTATTAGTGGTAGTATTAAAGGTGTTTTCTAATCAATGTCTCTCTCCCTTATTCCCTTTCTCTTTCCATTTCAGGGGTGGGGGAGGGGGATTAACAGAGAGCATCTGCTATGGTTCGGGGTTTAACAGAGAGTGTCTGTTACAGTTCTGGGGGTGGCCCTGACCCCAAACCATGGCAGAAAGTCAGTTATCTTCCCTGGCAGTTCCTTAATACGATGCTATTTTAGCCTAAAACTGCACAGTAATTTATAATATACATACATAGCTGGCAAGCTTGAAGAAAAGCTGTGGAATATGAAATAGAAGTTGTTATAATGCAGCTCTGTCCACTACGCAGCAATTCAAAGATCAATGCTATGTAACATTCATATAATGCAAAGCCAGTTAAAACTGTTCAGTATAAAATGCAGTGCTGGTGCAAAAGAGACATTTCCCATCTCAGTAATTTTGAACAGCATCAGACTTGGCTTTAGGTGAGGAAAACAAATTTTGGCCCTACAGCAATTAAGAATGAGCAGCACTAAGCCAGAAGGACAGGTTAAACTTCAGTACCACTGGCTCTGTCAATAATGGTATAAATTCCATTCATTTTCACAACATTTTATTAGATACATGCATACAAAAGATTTACAAATATATTAGTGTTTTCAGTGCTGGAGTATAAGAAAGTAATCTATATTTAAAAGTCACACACACATATTAGTAATTCTGTCTCCAAAATACTGCATAAAAATACTTGGATTACTGCTATGAAACTGCCCTAGCAGCCTCTTTCTCTCTTTGTCTGAGAGCTTTGAATCTTCATCGATAGCTTTCAATAGAGAGAACAGCTCATCTTTTGTCGTCTTCTCTGTACTGGAGCGATACTCTCTTTCATCAAGTTTTTGGCAAAAGGTATAGCCTAAAACAGAACATGAGACATTCAGATAGCTCACATCACAGTCAGCCACCCTTTCAGAATCTACTGACCCATCCTCCTTTGGAGTCAATTAGTCATTGTCACAGAAAGTCTTTTTGCACCCAGTCCCTTTCTCATGTATTTCTCATGTGGTTGCACAACAGGGATGAGAAGTTCAAACTGTTACCTGTTATCTTACTAGGGTCTTGGCCTTTCTGCAAAGCTGCCAATTTATTGCTGACCATTTTATGCAGTGTCCCTGGGATCTTGAATAGAAAGAGAAGCGTCAAACAGCAGCGTAGAAAGGCGGTTCCGCATAAGCTCACAAGATAATAAAACCCTGGTCATTTTCCAGCACTTACCTTTAATACATCTTTTTGGTGATCCACAAGGAACAAGATCAGGAGGTCAGTTTTCCCTCTGGATAAGATTTTATTGTTGATAATAGCTTTAGAGAATGTTCTTTTCACAACCATCCTGTTGTCACTCTAAAGAATAATGTGAAATAATGACGAAAAGAGAATTAGTTTCCCCCTTTAAGCAGGGCATCAACTTTTTCTTCTAGATTCATTGTTTTTCCTGTAGTCACATTGTTAAGCTACAAATGTGGTTTCTAACCAGTACCTGGGATCTGTAGATTTCAGTAGGTGTAAAGCAACATAAAAAAAGTATACACATGTACCTCCTTCTGTAGTTTCAGCTCAGAATTATGTGCTGCAACAGCCATGAAGTACAGTAGTCTTCTGAACTCCTCCCTGACTTGGCTGTCTAGAAGTTTCAGATAGAGTTGAACAGCTTCTAAAGATTGGTCCATCTTCCCATTCACTGGGGAGAGACAAAAGGTATCTATTGCCATATTTATTTAAGTAAATGTTACAACAAAACACCTAAATCAGCCATTGAAGAGAAGTTCATCTTTCTGAACAGAACAGGTCAAACAAAACCATCCATTCTCACAAAAATTTCTCCCAGGCTGATGAGAGCTGTTTGCATACAATCCAAGATCACTCCACACACAGGCTTCAGCCTGAGAGTGAAGAGAGCTCACCAAGTTAAATCACAGTTCAGCTCTCTTGAGTAGA
Source organism: Merops nubicus (assembly GCF_000691845.1). NCBI lineage: Eukaryota > Metazoa > Chordata > Aves > Coraciiformes > Meropidae > Merops > Merops nubicus. The sequence continues at coordinate 4,160 of NW_008625972.1, forward strand.
ATGTCAAATACCAACATAGAAAGACGGTTCTGTGAAGAAAATGACCTCTTGTGGAAATAAAAATGAGGAATATGTCCTAGACAAACAGACCAGCTTAAAGAATTAATTGCCAGTTGTTTTGTAGAGCTTCACCAAGTTTTAATTTGCCTTACTATGCAGAATACCCATTTCAGATCTGTGAATTATTTACATCAAGTGGGTTATACTAGTTTCCTCCCTTTATCAAATAGGGAGGAGAAACAGGATATAAATGCAAAATATTCCCACCAACATGGAACAAGAAGAATGAAAAATAAGGAGAAGAGGAATAAGATCATGTTAATTGAAGACTAAAACATCAAAAGCATTCTAAAATGCTGTCTAAGCATAAAATTTGAGAAACACATTTCTGTGGAAAAGAGGGGAAGAATTGTGAATGGGGCACAAAGCAGCCACATAGCTTGAAGTTTAGATCTTGTGGCTTAAACATTTAATACTAGGCCATATTTATATTCAGCTTTCCATGGATACAGACTACTACCAAATTATCACTCCAATTTCACAGCCATTTTACACAGACCTGAACAAAGACTACAGGACTGCATATTGTCTGGACCAAAATTTCAAAGCACAACCTTCATGACTAGAGATTTAAAAAAAACACTTGCCTAAGTCAGCCTTAATCTTGGCTGCTGTAGTAAATACAGTTTGTCACTACATTTCTCCCTTAAGTTTAGGAACACAGTTTTGTTTTACTTACCTAATAGTTCTGCAATTCCTGAATGAATTTCAGATGCATGGCTTAACAGTGGCTCCTTTTTTTGGCTGTAGTATCTACCAATATTTTCAAACAGCAGTAGCTTCCATGTGTCTGCTTGATCTGGTTGATCAGGCAAGTTCCTGCTAATATCCACCACCATATGATCTGGAAGATACTCCAAGCAATCTATTGCTGCTGAGAGCCATTCATCTGTTCTGGAAGACAGAGTGGTTTAACTTTTTTACTTACAGGTGCCTTTCTAGTTTGTTCACAGAAAGTAGGTAGACTGGTTTCTCAGTCACAGTAAAAACTGCATGTGTAGGTACTTAAATGTTAGAAATTGACACAAAAGACATTTTTCCTGACGCATTCGGGTAGATCATAGCCACGCGTCTCTTTGTTACGTGTTTAATCAAGATGAAGAATTAGTAACCCACACAGGCAAACGGTCACAAGCAGTTAAACCTGAAGTTAGTGATGTCCTCTACTGTTAGACATGGACATAATTATTGCTAGATAAACAGAAACATGAACCTTGATTGATTCAGATTGGTAAATTTTTTTCTATGTTTTTAACTGTATTTATATACAGTAGCAGGCTCAGTGTTCTTGGCTTTTTTAACATAGTAGGAGAAACTAAACTCTTCTCTCAAGTAAATTTTTTAAACAAAAAATTTCAAGATGCTGGCAAAATTTCCTCTATGCAGCAATTTCCCCCTGAATATTATCAAGTGCTAGCACTGCATTCAAACACTCTTCCAGTGTTTAACAGAAACTGTCTCAGCTAATTCTAGCTTAGAGCTTAGCAATTGTTTCTTAACGTTTATCCCAGTCAAGTCTAGCATGGAGAGAAATGCCTACACTCTGTACTCAAAGACCAACTGTGCTTTACACTCCTATGAAAGCAGAAAGATTGATTTTCGAAGTTGCAGAGATGAGCAATGAAAACTTACTGTGAGTCACTGAAAGCCTTGAGAATCTCTCTGTCTAGGTAGTTACTTGTGATGACATATCCAGTTCCCTTTCTTGGCTGTGGAAGCTGAGGTCTGATCTCTTGGTGCTCAAGTAGAGACTCAAGGAGTGGAAGGTCTACAAGCTGCAGCAGACGAGCGATTGTTTGTTCTTGCCACACTTCATTAATAACTGGGAAGAGTGGAATACACAAATCACATCGAGATTCAGAGTGAGCAAAAAGATTATGGAAAAGACAACTCCCTGTCCTCCCATCAGTCCTAACCTAACAATTTTACCGTAATAAAGACTTACAGTAGCAGAGAGTGTGGCCCTTGCCAGCTTTAAGTGCCTGCTTTTTATCACCACAAAAGGCAAGAATTAGCCATTTGTTCGTTTAACTACAAGTATCAGAGAGCTGCTTTTTGGCTAAGTCTGAGGTGCCTTACATTCTTTGTGCTCTAGTTTGTAAGCAATCTTTGTTCTAGGTAAGGGATTTTTTAAAAAAGTGTAACAGTGATACTACCCTTATCACAGCTTTCACAGTTTTGATCTGGCTTGAGTTTTGAGAGATTCTATGGTTAAAGATGCTAATGCACCCAAGGAGAAAAGCACATTAGTTCCTAGTTTAGTCTGAGAGAGAACAGCTTCACGCACTGCTGAAGGAGAGCCAGATGGGACAGATAACACCGTTAAAAAAAGCCAGGGAGAAGTTTTAGCTAACAGTATGCTACTGGCCATGATTAAGTCAAGCACAGAAGTAGTGCAGGTAACCCAGTATCACACAGAACGTTCCCAAATCAAATCACACTCTATGCAATTGTGTATTCTTCTCCACAACATCCAACACTGATTTATTTCAACTAGAGATAACTGTCTGATGGTAAATGGTAAAAAACAAGCTTGCAACAAATATTATTTGCCTTTGTTATGACATGGTGTTCAAAACAAAACACTATGAGTCAGTTTGACTCCCTCTCCAATCCAACAAGCATAAGCCTTTCCAGTCCTGCAGTTATCTTCCTTCTCCCACGAACAAGTGACCATGACATTCTTTGGCTTACCTTGACGGGACAAACTATCTGTGATGTTTACTTGAGGACTATTTGCAGGCTTTAAACTCAGGTTTTCCCAGAGATCCTCCAAGCTTTCTGGTTCGACGGGAGTAGAATGAAACATGCTCTTCTCATGTCTGAGATTAAAAAAGTTTTGACATATACTTATATGGATATAGATAACCAAGTATATCACATAACATACAGATCTGGATAACTGCCTGAGACTTAAAAAATGCTTTCTCTCTATAAATAATTACATAACCTTCTCCCCTGCCCAGCACTTTCTCTGTGCAAGTTGCACAGGCGAATATATGATACCTGAAAGAATTATTTATGTGCAACAGTTGCATGCAAGCACATAGGTTCCCACCTGTGAATTTGTCACAGCATTAGCAAGCTACATCAGTTACCACAAAGAAAGTCTAAGAAGAGGAAACAGTTAAGGAAGGGAAATAATTAACAAACAAACAAAAAAAAACACCCTAAAAACCAAAACACCACAACAGAATTCCCCCCTCAAAACTTCCAGAGTTTTAAGACATTATTCCTGGTGGCAAAGTGAGGTCAAAAATTAAGGCTGTTCTTGAAAAAACCTAGAAGGTGGTTGCTGCATAGCAAGACCATTCCTACAGTTATGCAGCTTGTTCATGCCATCAGCTAATGGAAGACTTCAGAAATCCATAACCCACTTCTGTGTTAGCTGGTTCTTCTCCAAACTGTTTCCACACACTGAGTGGATAGCATAACTCCCGTCACAACATTACTCTTCCCCCAAGCGTATTTGTTTAATTTCAGTTTCTATAGCTTCTTTTAGGGCACTCCAAAATCCCTTTGACATCCACTATTTTTGCTACCTATGTGACAACCTGTATTTATCTATAGATCTGTTCCTTTCACTAAATGAAGAAATGCAATCCAATGGATCTGTGCCCTGCCCAGAAGAAAAACACTTCATTCTACACCAATTGACCATGAATAATCTTGTTACGTGACTCTTTGCTCAATATATTCTAAGTCTTGCTTTAACAGTCAGTATGATTAATATACTTTTTAAATACCAAATTTGATGAAAGTCTTTTTAACTTCTTGCAAATTCCCCTCTTTCCAAATAAAGCCTTGTGGCAGTTTGCTTTAGCACAGAACAAGAACTAGTGGAGGGGGAGGAAGAAGGAAGGAAGAGGAGGAGAAGCAGGACGAAGGAACTATCAATTTTTAATCTCTGCTTCTAGAGTTTTCTGATCAGTTGGGTCGATGCTCTGCATTACACATTTGCTGCTCTCACAAGCACCATTGCATAAGGTGTTTGTTTTTTAGGTCAATACCACTGGCAATTTTCAAAAGTGCCTATTGCTAAAACTATTGCAACAACTACTTGAATGTAGTTTCTTGTTGGAATGTGTTCCAAAATGAACACTTAACAGAAACTGTTCAAGGGAAGTTTTTTGGCAACATGCCTTCTCCATAACAGCATGTTCTGTTTTGTGATGGTTTAGTTAGTACCAGGGTTTTCTTTTGCCACTCCTGAAGAGACAGCGAAACAAAACCTCAGCATATCTCCCTCTGATTCTGTGATGCCATGCAATGGCTCAGCAGTGTAACATCCTGCTACCTAGCCCAGGAACAAGTCATAACTGCATTAAAAAAAGGCTGAAAATATTTTAAAGACTTAAACCTGAAGTGTAGCAAAGATAAGATGATGAAAGAAGAAAGTTTTTAAAACTTTTTTCCCCTTAAAATCTGGATAGACTACCAGCTTATGCTAGAGCTAGGTGTGCAGTGACTGAGGATTGTTCCATTGCACTACCTTATTTGATGCATCTGAATTCCAGTTGGTTATACTGGTTTAGAGCTTAACAGATCAGTACCTGTAGTGAACTTAATCTCTACCCTCCTGCCCTCTTCCCCCAAGGCAGTGTGATAACAGACATACAAGTAACTACAGAGCCTGAATGATTTACTCACTTCAGCTTGCTGTCTCCTATCTATCTTCCACTCAAACATCTGTAGAGCATCTACTTTTTTCCCTTCAGGTCCTGTAACTGTACAACAGTTTTCCCTTCTCTCTCCCAGAACACATTCTCCTACTATAAAAAAAATCTTTGTCTTCATGCTCCATGTTACCTTTTTGGCGTACACTGCTGGTAATCTGGTTCTGGTTGGTTTGAGACATTTGTGAATCTGTAGAGGCTGCTGCTACTGTCCTCAAATACAGACCGTTTGTCTTTTCCAAAGACCCTGGTTGAAACAGCTTCAAATACTTTGTAATCCATCAGCGCTTGACACACACGCACTATTTTAGTTCGGGAAATATCAACATCCCCAAAATACTTGTTCTGTAGAAGATGGGCAAAGACGACATCCACCGCATCGGAACCAATGAAGCAGTCATGGTAACACTTCAGGTTCTGCCGACGCTTCTTCACTTCCACTTGAGTTTGAAGTGCACTGATAATGCTGCTCCAGACATACGTGGCTCCAAACGGCTTCTGCACCAAGCTAAAGCCTAGAACAGGGGAAGCATAAAGACTGAATTCATGCTGCAACTAGAAAAGAGCTGCCTGCTTTCTGGCTACTAGCTTTCATCAATCTTTTAAGGATTTAAAAGGCTCTGAGACTTGCAGTTTGGTTTGGGTTGCTCATGTATTAACATTGTGATGCTGTCTCAGCAAGACTGTCTGCATTACTGCCAACGTCTCTGACTCTGGTGGTTTCTCCCATTGCATTAGCCTGAAGCTCTGCAAGCAGGAGCTTCCATGTTTTCAGCCGGTCGCTCTGACCCTGTCCTGCTGCACGCTCCACCGGTGCCTCACGGCGTTGCTTGCTTGAGGAACCTACTCCTAAGCACACACGTTCCCACAACCAAGAGCTGGCTGTGTGCACTTGTAACTCCCCAATTCCTCTACTAACACTGGCAAAACTAAACAGCTGGGCAGGGAAGAGGGAAGGAGAATAAAGAGACACGTCAGAACCTTGTTTCCTACAGGAGTGTGCACACAAACAAGCCACCCAGTATCAGTGCTGAGCATATCACTAATGAGATCAGGAATTCTCTTCAGTCACCACTCACTTATCCCACAAAACAGCCTTGAACCACCGCAGCTCCAGCTGAGATTTAAGCTCTGTGTGCTCAGTGCTACTTCCTTGAGCCAACCACTTTTCCCTCCCCCAACAAAACCACTGGACTATTACTCATTTACCCATCTGATTAAGAGTAGCATGCTAGCAACTACAAGCTTGACCAGAGGCTAGACTCAGCCTCAACAAGGACTTAAGAATACAGAATAAACTTATGAAGTTTCAGGTGGCACTTAACTGGGATGAGTTCCAGCCACCAGAGAAGCTAGAATTAGAATGCATGTTTCACAGTAAGTCAGATGAATAATTCATTAAGCAAGAAAGCAGAGGAAGAGAGAAACCACAAGCTGAAGGGCAAAATATGGAGGAGCTGGCAGCAATCCTACAGAAAGTCATTTGGGGTTATGACGGACTTTAAACCATCAACCCAAATGAATTAACAGTGCAATGCAGTGTTAAAAAACAAAACGAAACCGTGCAACTCGTTCTGGAACATATTACCATGAACATTTTCCACTGAGATGTAGGAGGTATTTTTTCTCTTCAGTCTGAAAAGGCATTAGAGAATTGTATTCCAGTTTTGAGCACCAGAATTTCCAGCTGATCTCCATCTACCAAAGAGCCCAGAAATTACCATGTAGGCAGGGGGGGGAGGGGCAGTAAAGATTGGAAAAACAAGCAAACAAACCCCAAAACCCACCAAAACAACCACAAACAAAGCAGGGAACAGGATAGCATTTGAATGCATCCGCAATTGATATGAAGGGCAGCAATGGCTATCTTCAGAGCACAACAATATCTGTAGCAGGGGAAAAATAAAGCTTCTGTTATACCAGGCATTGAACCAGATTAGGTGGAAAGCTTCCAGAATCTCTCGTTTCCAAAGCTTTTACCCAATGACATCTTCAGCTAAACAGAAAAAACAAAACAGAGTACTAAAATTCCTTCCAGCCCTATGTTTGATCACAGGCTAGCCTGTTCGGAAGGGGAAAAAACCTCCGAACCCAACACCGCCGAGCACACACCAAGGCTGGTTTCTGTTGCTGGAACAAGGATCAACACATATCACCTGCAATAACTGCCCTGACCGCTGCTCTGCCACCTCTTCGGTCCACACACACCCCTCCCCAAGATCTTCTGGGGAAAGCGATACTGAGCGTGGCGTTCAGGCCACAAGTCTCTACAAAGTTAAGGTGTTCGATGCGGGAAAACAGAACTTTCTCAGCGAGCGACCCCGAGCCCCCACGCTGCGCTACGGAGCGCCCCGCTCCTCCACTCGCGCTCCGGACAGAACCGCCCCTCCGAGCGTCCCGGGCACTCTGCGCCGC
>NW_008625973.1:0-7651 GCF_000691845.1 Merops nubicus
GAGGTTCTCCCTTCGCTGAGGGCGGGAGCTGGGCCCCGGCTTTTCCCCGCTCCCCTGGCCGGGTCGGGGCTCAGCGCTGCGGGGAACCCGCGGGACCTGCGGGAGCGGCCCTCGGGGGTGCAACGGGTGCCTCCGTTCCCCCGGGAAATCGCGTTCTGCGGATCAAAATGGGCAGGAGGCCAGACGTCCTAACCTGCGAGTTCTCTTTGCCCAGTGTGATGACATTCAGTTGTTTATTTGTTGGGATTTACAGGTAGAAATAGATCCGGATCTAAAGTTAGAAAAAAAAAATGGTTGTTTTTTTTCCAGCAAATAAAGAAATTAGTTCAGACAGGTTCTTAGCAACCTTGATATCCTTCAGAAAACCAGCTCCTAACTACTCAGCTCCTGCTGTGTGCTTTTATTTTTTTTTTTTTTCTATTTTAAACATAAACTGTTGACCTCATCCAGGCACAGTCACCAAAGGGAGAAAAAAACTTAACGGTTTGGTTTGATTTTCAGCTCCTGTGCGACATAGCAGCAGCCATGGGAAGAGAATGTTTATTATCAAGGCAACAAAGTTTTATGATACTCGATTTCTGAACTTGTTGGTGAGTTAAAAACAAATTTTTTACATTCAGTGCAACGCATCCCTTGCAAATGGTCTAAGAGTGTCTAAACAGAATTTTCTCTATTGTTCATGTGACAGCATCTGAAATACAGTTGGAACTATTCACATAAACAAGAATTGCCAGTCCTGCTAAAGAATTTTTTGTCATATGTTGTCAAATAAGGGCCAGATGAAGGAAAAAGGTTGGCGATATGGCAAGAATTGTGACAGGCCCTTAAATTAATGATGTACCAGCACTTGTAAATTATGTGTCTGTGTTTACATGCATATAACCTACATATGCTTTCCACTCCATCCTCCTTCTTAAAATGTATTGGCTTACTCTCCTGCAGGGTTTGCCTTCAATTACCTAAACCATGCATACCAGAGATGAGACTTAGGAATCCTGACATGACTTTGACCCCTAAAAACCTAGGTTTTGGATAAAGCTTGTTGTGACAGCTAACAGCCAACTTGCCATGACTCCTGTCATGTGACCAGGCTTCCTCTGCTACCTGCCCTCTGCAGTTAGCACAGCCAGCAGGGTTGTGTTCCTGCTGGGTCCTGCTGGTCGGTGTTAGTGCCTCATTACTGTGAAATGCTGGTGTGACAGCCCGGGGGAAGGCATGGCTGGCTGCTTCTGCAGGGACTGCCTCTCCCGGCGATGGGAAGCTGAACCGAATATGCTCGTGGACACTCATTTTAGCAGCATTTTGTGTTTACGTAAAACGTCCACGTCTAACCTCTGAATGCAAATATAAGAATTGTTGTCTGTTGCATTGTTTTCAGACTAAGCTCATTTGAACTTTGAGTTTTCTATACTGCTTTTTTTTATCCCCTATGCAGAAATTCTATGTATTTCTGACGGGAATACCGGTGGCACTGTTCATAACGTATGTCAACATCTTCATAGGTGAGTGTACAGTCAGAATTATTATATGGAAACTAAACATGCTGGATTGAAAAAGGAGAGCTTTTAAGGTCTTTTCATGCTTTTCCAAAGAGCATAAAGTAAGTCTATAAGTTAGAGTAATGTTGTAGGAGTGCATAGAAGATGTTCCCAGTATTTTTACTGCTCTGTAGTTGTTGGTGTTTTTTTTTTAAACTTTCCACATTTTTAAAAACAGAAAAAATCAATTTTTTGACAGTCATCAGTGAGGTTGAGTGAACAGCTCTTCTGTATTCACACGAGGAGTCTGTATTACCTTGTGTTACCTGTTTCTTTAAGAAGGCTGCATACACTGCAGCTTTAACTTTTTATCTGGAAAAAAGCCAAAATTCTGCTCGGCAATATGTTTTATATCTACTACTGTAATAATGTGGAATTAATTTAATAGAGAAACTAGGAAAAATCCATGCTTTCAGCCCATATATTTTAAAGGGTGTTTCTGTGGGCTTGATCTTGGTTGTTTCTTTTGTATAGATGCAAGTTTCACCCTTCTGTTGTGTGTCTTAAAGTCTCTGAGATAAATACTTTGTGTGAAGTGTCGGGAAAAATTACAAGTCCAATTTTTCTGAATAGAGCTCAGATTGAGGGATTAAGTACTCTCCATGTGAAATAATGATCCTGTCCTACTGTCAAAAGCAGAATATAAGGTACTGAAACAAACAAACAAACAAAAACTCACAACCAAAAACCAACTTCAATTAAATGTTCCTTCCCTTGTTTCCATGTCAGGTGAAGCTGAACTTGCAGAGATTCCCGAAGGTTATGTTCCAGAGTACTGGGAATACTACAAAGTGAGTGTAACATGTAAAAGGGTGGCATGTTATGGACAGCCTTGATGATAACTTTTTGGAGTAAAATGTGTGGGATTGGATAAAGAGGGTGGCCATATTCCTGCCACTGGGTATCAGTGCAGTAGAACTCGAACTGTGCAGTTTTAATTTTGGTAAACTTGCTTTTTTTCAGCTTTATGGAGCATCTGTTGTTGTAGGAAGTCTGTTTATTGACACAATTAGATGCAAATGATCTGCAACTTTATGCAAGTAAACTGCTGAAGCTATATGTCAAGAATTATTTTATAATATTCCTAAACAGCAAGAACAGTTGTCTCTTAGCATGCAGTTTTTGTTTCTTGCTCTAGAACTACAGCTGGAGTTTAGGGTGACATTACTTTCTTTTGTGTTGTTCGCTAGTGTTGTTTCAAAGTCCGGCATCACACGTGCTTTTTTATCTATCTTTTATATCTGAAGATCTTGGTATGCAGAAATTCAAGGTTATACTTTTGCTGCTTCATTGTATTTTCTTAAAATCAGTCCCTGGCTTCTTGCTGCAAGCACTTTTTGTTATTTTGATAGGAAGTAATTGAATCCAGTACTATTATGACTATGTCAACTCATTTAGAGTTCCTAGTGAAGTGACCTCTGTGTGGAAGCAAACCTTTAAAACGTTGCTGATTATGGTCAGAGGTTTGGAGCCCACTTCTGTGATTACCGTGGCAGCTAAAGGAACTTTACTTCAGCAGAAAGAAAGTACATCACAAGTCTTCCACTGACTTTTAAGTTTGCTACAGAATAGTTGTCTGCAGGTTATCTTGGCATTAAAAATGGCAAAAGAAATACAGCTTTTTAGGGTTCTGATCTTACAAATAGTTGAGCATGGTTTTAACTTTACTACTGTGGCTTGAACGGCAGCACCCATGGTATTGAAGATGTTTTGAGGACTGGGAAGATGCAAACTGATTTAGTTACAGTGACATTTCTACTTGGAAATGGCACAAATAATCTCTGCTTTTTTATTTTCCAGCACCCTATCAGTCGCTGGATAGCTCGTTACGTCCTTGACCCCCCTGAAAAGGACTATGAGAAAACTATGGCTGTGATTCATACCGAAGCCAAGAAAACAGAACTGAGGTATGCCATATAGTTGAGGGTTTTAAAATACTGGTACCCACTGTTGTTGACTCTAATTTTAATTTGCTTAACATACTGAGCTGGGTGCTGACAAAATTCACCTATCACTCCACCCTGAGTGTTTGTTGCACTGGCTGGTGCTGGAGTGGAAGTCAAGGTGTCTGTGCTCCCGGCCTGCTCCATGAACTGGCACAATCCAAGGGTGGTCTTGTAAAACAACTCTTCAAAACAGTTCATGCTTATAGAGATACAGCTCTGTCTGACGACAGCTCGTTTTGCCTCTGCTAATGTTCACGGCTTAAGTGAGTAGCTAAACAACCGTTTGCAGGACCCATCATGTTCTTTGTTGCTGTTGAAAATTTTGTGGGCAGCAGTGACATCACTGCACCGAGTTTATTCTATACCTGCTCAGAGTAAACTGGTGGTAGAAGAAAGTCTGAGTTGCACAAACTGTTGCTCTTGGGACCAAGACATGCATTTGACATAGACAAGAGTTATTCCTTCTACCATCACATTTATGTCTGATGTTCTTGCTCCTGTTTTTTTTAGTTAAAAGCTGTATCAAAACTACCAAGTACCTTAATACACAAGAATCTGTGACAGAACTCCCACAAGTATTATTATTACTCTCTTGTGAGATGACTTGCTGGAAAAAAATGAAGTATGTAATAGCTCATGTCTTAGTTGAACCCTTGATATTTTCTTAGAACCATAGTATACCAGCTTGGAAGGGACCTCAAGGATCATCCAGTCCAACCTTTCTTCGCAAATGATGTATTTTGGTACTGCCTGTGTTTCAGTAGGATATATAAACCATAGATGCTCAACTCATTGCTCTTGTCAGTAGTGCCCTGGTGTTAAACAGTGATGTAAATATGATCAAAACCAATAAACCTCATGCTGAGTGTGTCTTTCTTTCTAGGCTGATGGAGTTGGAGGCGCGCAGGCTGATGAGACACAGAGGAGATGGACCGTGGTTTCACTATGAGACACCTGACAAAAATCTTGTTGACAATTCCATGAAATCCACACCTGACAATTAAACAATTTTAAGATAGTATGCATGGTCTTGAATGCATACCAGCAAATTGTGACAGAGCTATGTAATATACATCCTCCTGCTGTTTAGTTATGGAAATTAATTAAAAAACCCCAATGTTTGTGTTGATTCTCATAATCTGAAGGAAACTGTGTGGTAGTTAAGCATATATACCCATTAAAGTTGGTTATCAGAGAAAATGCCTTATGTCACTTGCCAACAATTACTACTTTTCTCCAGAACATCAATGCAGAATGGGTTCTGTGACCTAATAGAGGTGAAACAAGTTGGTAATTTTAGTCTTCATTGTGTGATTTCTAGTATTTAAAGTGTTAAATGAAAGGTACAGGAAACCATAAGGCTTTTTTCTTTCACAGTGCCTTGTGTCAGGTAGTTTGTGGGAGATGAACTAAGAAAAACACCTTTGGATTTTTGGAGTATTAGGATTGTATCTACCACTTTAGACACTTTCTTTCTTTTTCTTTACTTGTAGTCAAACTCAGCTTTCACTGTTTTTTTTTTACCCAACTTGTGTATTGTTCGACATCTGTTATCATTTTCTCTTCATTATCTTAAAAATTTTTCTTTTTAGATCTCTGTGAATACCCATAATTTCTGGTAGTGTCAGCCATGCTGCTTTTCTTCCTTTAGTTTTGTCACCAGATTTACACTTTTTTCCTCTTGTACATGCCTTATTTATGCTTGTCTGCTTTTTCATTTCCTCCAGTCTCACCTCCTATACAGTCTGTGTCCGTAAAAGACTTCTTGAACAGACTCTTAACCACAAAACAAAAAAACACCCAACACCCCCAAAATCCCAAAGATGACTGACTTCGTGCATCTTTCTGACCTGGTCAATTCTCTGCGTAGATCAGCCCAAAAGTGGCCTCTCTGGAACTTCTTTTGGCATTGTTTTGGGGGTTGGTTTGTTTAGTTTTTTAATGGTTTGTTTTTAAATGAGGTTTAAAAGCCTAACAGGTACTTTTGCTAGGATGTATGTTTCGTATTCTAGATGGTAATTGATCTAAGCAGCCACATCCTTTGTGTCAGAAAGGATCTTCACTGATGGAGTCAGTCAGTGCTCAGTAATACGTTAATATTTCAGGTGACTCTTCATGAGGGTTCCTACTGTTGTCACATCTCTTTCATGTTTTGGATATGTGCCTAGTGACATGGAGAATCACATGCCAAGTAGTTGTGGGGAGGATGGTCTTTAATTTTAACAAGGCTTTGTGTTTATTACCTCAGATAACTCCTGTGTTTTCAGAAGGCAGAATTGAGACGGAATGCTTGCCTAGACAGGTATCTATGCTGTCAGAAAGTAGGAGTAGAAAGCAAAGGAAAAGTTCCTGAACATGAAAAAATGTGTGGTCCATATCAAGTTATGCTTTAGTGATTTTTCAGGGATTTTATAAGCCTAAGACATGTGTTCTTGAGAATTCCCTCAGAGTTCCTAGGCTAAAGTCTATGCTCTGTCATGTAGAACTTCTCATGAGAAGAAAGAATCTCAGTGACCAAATATTAAACTAAATATTTTCCTATTAACTGCTGTATATCTAACATTTTTAGCAATATATTCTAGTTATTGATACCATTGTTAGAGAGGTTTCTACTTCTAACAGCTTTAGTAAGATGAAGAAGGAAACACCAGGAAACTGCTTATTGAAGGTTGTTATGAAAGGGTGGTGAGACGTCTCAAGCAAGGATCAAGCCACGGAGAATGGTGTAGGCTGACATTTGTTAATGGCTTTTATAGGTCATCTTACCATTTCTAGGTGAACAGATACCATCTTCTCCTGTGCCATTATGTAACTTTTAGTACATAAAAATGTAAGTCTTGTTAGCAAAATTTCTAGATTAGAACTTCAGACTTTATACTCCCAGCCCAATTAGCATAGAGAGGCCACACAAACGATTTTGGAGGTGAAAAGGGTAACCCTTTCTGGTAACATTTATGGTAATTCAAAGGCTTGTTTTCCAGGGTGAACTGGGATTAAAATAGCAACTAAAAGATTTTATATAAAAACAGAAGTGGAAATGTGCCATGCAACCTTTAATGACATAAAAAGAAACATGTAAGACAAATAAAGCAAAGTTCACCTGAGGATGCCCACACACATACCTGCCCTGCATTTTCAGAACTCTACAGCACTTTGCACAGCTAAGTAGGAAATACAGAAGGTGCTCTCTTTATCTCGCGACTTGTGCCACTAGAGGGATGTGCTTCCTCAGGTTCCACCAACCACGGTACTCCTTTGGTTTTAAATGCCTCAAGAGAGTGATGGAACCTGCCCCTTAGAGTTTGTGGCCCTAAACTATCTGTCTATATTCAGAATTCCCACTGTTTTAAGGAAGTAAGCTCAAGTCCTCTAGCAACCCCTGATACATATCCATTTCTTTCTCTACATTAAGCAACATTGCAGACTATTTTAAGCACAGACTGCCCCAGTTGCTGTTTCCTAGTACTCCCAAACATTAGAAAGACTCTGATTTTCTATCTGTGCTTTGATTTGTCCTTTTTGTTTGAGTCAACGTTTCAAATTAGTTGGCTTGTATGGCTTATTATGGCTATCATTGTTTAAAAATGCTGAGTTAATCATAAGAGAAGCCTTTAAAAAAGCACAAGGTCTTCTCAGATAAAATAAATCCGTCTGGTGACCTTGTGTTTGTGATTTTTATCCAGCATCTAGCAATACCCATGAGTCTTTGATGCAATGTCTGTTCTTGAGTGTCTAAGGCCATTCCACTGGCATGAAATATTCTGCCCTCACTATTTCACATTGTTCCCAACACTTGACTTTTTTCGAGAAAAATTGCTGAGAACAGGCTGCATCTGTCTTCTCCCTCTCACAGCCTATTTCTTCGTACCTGGCTACAAACTTGTTTTCAATTCCGTTGTTATTTGAGATTTTACTAGAACCACCTTTTGAAACGCCTCATTTTTGAGGTAAAAGGTGGCTCTAGCAAACGTCATGCTACCTGACTGGAAATCAAGACACGTCATCCGGGTTTGACTGGGCAGCCGACAGGTTTATTTCAGGCACGTGAAGTTACTAAATCCTGGCAGCTGAGAATATACATATACTATGTAACTGCTCAAAAAACAAAGAGAAGAGCGGGGCGAGAATCGCCTCCGGAGGGACGAGGGCCGGGCGGAGGCGGGGAAG
>NW_008625974.1:0-2568 GCF_000691845.1 Merops nubicus
AACCAGCGACAGAACAAGAGGAAATGGGGTTAAGCTACACTAGCAGAGGTTTAGATTGGATATTAGGAAGAATTTCTTTTCTGGCAGAGTAGTGAGGCATTGGAGCAGGCTGCCCATGGAGGTGGTGGAATCACCATCCCTGGAGGGGCTCAAGAAACATACAGACATGGCACTTCGGGACCTAGTTTGGTGGTCATGGGTTGACAGTTGAACTTGATAATCTTAGAGGTCTTTTCCAGCCTTATGATTCTAGGGGGTCAGTCTGGGAAGGTTTAGGCTTCCAAGTGAAACATAACCTGTTACACCACAAGTCGTTTTGGGAAGGAAGTTTTATTTGCATGTAAAACAGTATCTGTGCTTTGAAAAGCACCTTTCTTCACAGCAGAGGGACCGGCTCACCCCTGTGGGTTGCTTAATCAGAAACAACTCGGCTTTTAAGAAGTTTTGGTTGTTTTTGAAATGTATTTTGCATTGAATTAGTTTCTTCATTTTCACAGATTTATTTACACAGCTACATCAGGGCACAAAATATTTGCTTTTCCCATCAGACTAACCTGTTTTCTGAACTCTGGTTTAATTTGGCAGCCCAGGCTGTACTGGACTCTGAGGGCAGTGGAAACGTTTAGCATGTATTTTTTTGTCCTGCAATTTAAGAACAAAAGTGCTATCATTCCTCTGGGGACCAATAAGGAATCACAGAGCCTGTACACCATGAAGCAGTGGTCATGTTGACAAGTGCAAAGTAGTTGCTGTTTAATCAATATTTATTATACCATACAATTAAGCTATTTAATTCAGCTCATAGTGAGCAAGAGCCCAGAGCACAGATGATGGTCCTCCAAGTTAGCCCACTGCTGGCAGCCTCAATATGCTGCTTTTATCATTCATGCTACCCCACAGAGATAAGATTCAAGCACACTATGTGGATAGATGGATGGATGACACACAGCTCTGAGTGGAAGCTGATTCCCTAGGACTTACACTCCCAAACCTTCATCAAGCATGAAGATAAACTCAAGGAAAGCAACTAAAAACAGCTGAGGTGCACATCTGCAATAACGCCTTGCATCAGTCCTGCAAAACTTTAATACAGTCCAGTAAGTTAACTATGGACTTTTATTCCAAACAGCTGTCAAACTAAAATAGCCAGCTCCAAAACTGGGTATCACTCCTTGCAGAGGGATTGCAAACACACAACTTGAAAATCCAATTCAAGAGCAACCAACATTATCCCCCTGTCCAAAGTGCAGTTTCTTTAAGAAAAGAGAAACACACTTCTTTAGCATATTAAAAACTTACTGGAGGGCAATAAATTCTACTCCACCATGAACTTAAGGTTGATGGCTTGAGAGAACAGAAGTAGCATAGTCCTGTTGTGGCACTAGAAAGGTAGCACAAGGATAAGGTGCAGCTCCACAACTGCTCTGTACTATCAAACCAGAGGAAGTGCTGTAAGGCAGGAGAATCCTTAGTTACAAATCCTGCACTCAGTCAAAACAGAAGAGGCGAAGCTTCAAGAAATTCTGTAGCAATGGTTCTCCTAACTATCTCAAAGGCATTCACTAATAAGCATTTTCTGTGTTTTCTGAATACAGGGGAAAAAAATATTAATTTCTTTATGCTATTCCAGCATGAAAGCAAGCACCACCACTGCCCAACCTAGTCCCTTCACAATCCCAAGGGCTATACTATGAATTACGAGTTTTTACCTAAATGCTTTCAAGCAGAACACTGGGTAAGAAAAAAGCTCCTAGTTGTGTTCCTTGGAGATACGTCCTAGATAGGACAATGCGCCTTTTTCACTCCTTTTACTTTCTAGAAAAGCCTACTAGTCTGAAGATTTTTCTCTGGCCCTCTAAAAAAAAAAAAAAAAAAAGAAAAAGCTTCATAAAGCTTCATGCTTGCCTGGGTTGTCTGTCAATAGTGACACATAAACAGCATCCAGAAACAGTCATTCCACACTGTTTCTCTTTCCACAACTGCACATAGCGGCTAAAAAAAAAATAATCAAGAGGTGGCCCTATTCTCTGGCTCAAACAAAGGCTTCAACACTGCACTGGAGTTCACAGAAACAAATCAATCCCTTCATGCCTTCAGCATCACAACTTAATCCAGTAACCCTCAGCTAGGCCCAGATATAACAACTGGGGTAGAACTCATTCACAGGTATTTTAGAACAGAATTTGTAAAAAGGCAAAAGGGCTAAGGATGAAACTGGTAACACAAATCAACTCAGGAATTTTTAACTCAGAAACAAGAAGCTTCTGGTTAGGAGAAAGGGAAGTACTGAAGAAGTATGATCAGTGAATCAATACTACAGGAAGCAACTGCTTCCTATCCAGCAAGTTCTCCTTCAGGACAGTCTTAACGGGGGAGTCACCAGAGCCCCAGGGACTCCAGCATTGGCCTGCTAGCCACCAAGTTTCAGCCGTTTGGTGAAAAATCCACCAGCCCCTGCAAACAGGGGACTTCACAACGGGCAACTGCTCCTGGCGCCAGTGGAACGCCAAGGCACCAGCGAGCGCGGCCTCGGCGGGCAGGAGCGCTAGCCTGGATGCCAGAAGGGCC
>NW_008625975.1:0-5414 GCF_000691845.1 Merops nubicus
GTTTGTTTTCAAACCATTACACTAAGATATCAGAGTTCTTTTGCAGTTGCAATATACTTCTGCTGTGAAGGGAGGAAATTATTACATAATCCATAAAGTTCTGTAGATTGCTAGAGGTTTTAGAAGACTGCAGACACTGCATATTGTATTCAAGTTACCTAGATGTTACTGGTTTCTGTTTCCAAAGAGATGCATGGCTCAATTTTTTTATTTACCAGAGGCTTTACCATTAAATTCTCACACAGAATTTTGAAATCCTACAACAGTGCAAGACCAAAGCTAAATTTCTAATGTTGTAACAAGACTGAAGTTCACAGCTGACAGAAGGTTGCTAAGGAAGCAGAGTTTGAGCTCTCTGAGTAAGAAGAAAAGAGAACTTTCAGCTTTCACTCCTCAGTTGTCTTGCTCCTCTGAAAATAATTGGAATTGTTATTGTAATGAGCCTTAGAAAATAATTAACTGTGCTTTCTTGATCACTTTGAACAGAGACACAGAGAAGAAAGAGATGTGGCAATTCAGTCCCTGTGCTTAAGCAACAGAACTATTATGTATTCCATACATGATCATAGCCAGGATTTCACAGTTGTGCAGCTGAAAAAAACAGTATCTGACCCCTAGGCAGTAAGTCTGTCATCTGTCAGACTTTTTTTCCTACCCTGGGCAGCTTTGTGCTGCTAAGACTCCTCACAGAGCACCTGTGAATTGTCAGGTGCTTCAGTAAGCAGTTTTGGAAGCCAGTCAGCTGAAGAGGAAAGGAGAATGTATAGTTGTTAAGTGATTGTTCTCATGCATGTTACTGATAGATTATGGCAAATGCATCCCTCAGCGTGGAGTCCTCAGGCAGTGCATGCTACCCTGGAGATAAGCACCCAAACCCAGGTCCCCAGGGAACGTATGTTAATATCACAGTGTCCTAAAATGGGAGTAAAATAATCAGCAATCAGAAACTTCAGAATATATATAATTTAGCCCAGGCTGTCTCGAATGTAGAGACCCTACATGCACCAGCTGAAATAAACCCTACATCTGCTTTCTAGACCTCATTAGCACCATTTAATGGTAAGGAATAAACATCTCTTTTCTCCAGTTTGACTACAGATATTAGGACCACTTTAGGCATGGATTATTATATTTATGTACGTGCTGTGGCTCTGTCCAAATCCGTGGGCCTACCATTACCACTGCCTCGAGTATACTCACAAGAGGTGTTCCTGTTGAAGAGTGCTGTGGATTTTGAAAATGAAATATTTTCCTCCTTACATCCTGAAGGATGTCCTCATACAGAAATTTAAGTTGTGAAGTTAAGGACTCTCTGGTCATTTCTAATCAGAATGAGGCTAGAATGGAAAACTTGACCTTTTCAGACAGAAAATGAGCTTTTTGACATAGTATTGTTTTTCAAAACATTCAGAAGTTTTTGGTTTTTCCCAGAATGAAACAAATTGAAATTTGAAATTTAAAAGTAACTTCAAAATTTAATGGAGCTTAAACATGTAGCTCCATTTAGCTCTACATATCCTTTCTTGCATTCCTATTGATACAAGAATCCTCATAATAGCAAAGATGATGATGGCAATGATATGAAACATGTATAAAAGCCTTTTTTTTTCTGTTTCTGGAGCAGAAGGATTCATTCAGAAGTCTTATATTCTCCATGGAAGGGACAGAGAAAAAGAACTATGAGCAAGTATTAAGAACGTTGTCCTATTCGACAGCAATAAAGCTGTCAAGGTCTGCTGTCTCACAGCTCACTTGGGAAAGCTTTAATCTGAAGATTTCTTACTCATTAACATGCTGGTTATTGATATTATAGCCTTGTTATAGCTCACTGCAAGAGAACATCTGCATCATGATTCCTCAGTTGACCACACACTAAGCTGTCTTCTATTCTATCCAGGTTCTTCCAATAGATCCTTTGTTCCTGAGTGCCCTCCAGCACATCATTAAGCAAGACATCTAACACCTGCACAATTTGTTCTCTGTCTTTTCTCAAGGAGGACATGTGAATGCAGTAACGTGTTCTGTTATGGTATGGAGTTCCTGGACATATTTTAGATAAAAACCTTAGGTATGACCTTAGGAAAGAAAAAAAGAAAAGTGAGTTGAAATGCATTAGATCACGATCCACCAAAACCCATGTCAACCTCCAGCTTCTTTTGAACTCCTTAGAAAATTTTGACAGCTATTATCACCCTTTTTTATCTACTATGTAAAATAAACAGTACAAACATTTTTCTGTTTTTCTTAAATGCTGGTAAAGCCTGTTGGGTAAGCGACCTGAACTGCTAATTCTTACTCTTATTTGTTCACAATGCTCAGAAAAAAAAACTTTTGCAAGACAAATGGCACACTTCCTGCCCAAAAGAATATGCACCAATGTGGAAAGTTAAGATAATATTTCTCATTTTACACTACAAGGAGGGAAAATCATGGGCCTCTGAGTATAAAGGCTGCCCTTCCCTTTGGATACTGATTTTTCCTTTGTCCACAGAACAAGGGGACACAGAGAAGAGAGGAGAGAGTGTGGCTGTAGTCCTGCTCCATTCTCATCCTCCTCTGCCCTGCCCAGGACCACCAAGGGTGAGAAGAAAAATGGACACTGGACCATGTATCAAGCCAAGAAGCAGGTTCTGAGGTCTGTGCAAGTTTTCAGAGATGCTTTGCACCTTTTTGTTCGGAGACTGCCCCTGACTATGCTCAACTGGCTAGTCTATGAAGCATGCCTGAGCCTACTGCTCTGCATTTTTTTTTTTTTGTTATTTAACTTTATCAACTGTTCTGATCCTTTCCCAACTACCCTTTCTAGAAGCCTTATGTTAACTATTTAGAGAAATTGTGTTATTAATTTCCTCAAATTCATATGTAAAATCTGACAAGTAATTTAGCTGTTTTCCTTCAACCTACTGAGGATAACATATTTTAAAGGAGGTAGAAATAACAAGTATTTGAACAAGCTACATTCATTTTCCAGAGGATCAGACCCTCTTAAGAAACAAGTGCCCCTTTACTTAATGATCCTATCCTCTCCTTAAATAAAATTGTATGCCACAGAAATAATGTATGTCATTAGCTCCTTTTAAGTTCTCCTGCAAAAGGAGGAGGCTTGGAGTGGGAACAAGAGTTGACTGGAAGAAGGAACTGCTTGTATTTTAATTCCCAGGTGGCTAAAATATTAAAGTTAAAAATACAGTCAGACAAAGGGAAAAAAAAAAAATCCCAAAATCTCTATGAAACACACTTGAAAGATTTTTCAAAGAACTCATATAATCATTAAAGTATGGTGACAGATTAGTCCCTTCAGGACTCTCAAGAAGATCCTTTCTTCACCATCTCTGCAGCTACTTCTCCTTGATGCTCTAGACAACACTCTATACTTGAAAAGACCACTGTTACCTGCAGTTGCTAAAAAAAATGGACTTAAACAATACTCCAGTCCTTTCTCCTGTTTTAAACCACCTTGATTTACTTTCAGAACAAAAGTAATTCAGACTTTGAAGAAACCATCTACATCCTTATAAACGCAAGCATCCTCTGCAAGAGGAGCAGCTTATCTTCTGCTCGAGTTGTGTTTGACACGGGTACAGAAATGACTCAAGGATAACCACCATCAGAGAAAATCAAGAGAAGTGCACAACAGACAGTCTCACAGCTGAATTTGTACTGACTATGTAAGGGCTGGCCCAGCAGTTCCCATGAATGCTCCTGCTGGGGTTTTGCTATGGCCATATCGTTCAGCCTCCATTCAAGTGCATCACAGTGCTCTGTGCTTGTCCCCTTTTGTTGTCTAAACAAATTAACTACACAGGCCATGGGAAGCAGCAAGGCAGAAGATATCCTTGCTCGAGTCTTTTTGCAGGCACTAGGCACACCTCATCTAGAGTGAAGAGCCTGCTACATTTTTGGTTTGCTTTTAAGACATAGCAGAATTCATTTGGTCAAATGAGAGTATGACTAAGGCACATGTTGATGTCTGAATTACCCTTTCTAGTCTGTTTTAGTGGTTTTAATGGAGATAAATGAGTGCTTCTCGCACGAAAAGCAGCTCCTCCTGATGCAGATGTCTAAAACTGGTCAGAGGAATTGTTCCATAGAAGTGTCTGTTTCCCTTCTTGGTTTACTGGGGCAGTTCAGGGTGCCTGAATTCAGCAGAGACCCCCACTGCAAAGGCTGAAATTCAGGTGCATCACAATAAGTAACTGTAAGCCTAAAAATCCCACAAAAGGATAAAAAAGACATGCAGAGGTTCAACAGAATACTAGATAGCACATTTGGCTACATATTTAAACCTCAGGGTTTCTGGTTCTTCATGTAATTTGGGGAGAAGCCTATCAGCACTCTGAAGGACCTGGGCCAGCCCATAATAATTGCCCCCTTTCCAAAAGACAGACAGCAGTTCGTCATCCACCAGCGGCAGGCTGGCTCAGCAAGAAATGATGGAGCACCATTTAAAAGTGTATTTTTTCTCCAATAAGCAAACTTGATAGGATGATCTTTGTCCTTCCCCTCACATCACCATGACAGATACCCATTTTTGTGGGTACAATTAAAAATTGATTGAAAGGACCTCGTCACTTTCTTCTTTCCTTATAGTAGAGTAGAATTATTTACCCAGACAGGCATTTTTCTGCTAGAGGTCAGATCTCCTATCACTGGCTTTCTGTGGCATAAAAGTAATAAGCATTCATGGTGTGTCACTAGGATCTCTCTCCTATAGATTTCAAAGAATAAAACAGTTTTGTAGCTTTACACTCTGATCCTCTTTGTCACTCAAAGTTATTCTTATGATGGGTCACAGCTTTTCTGTTGTAAGGAAATAGCATTGTATGATAACGGGTTATAAATTGTGGTGCTCACACATTAATCTTCTGGCTATCATCTCTCCCCTCGCCTTCAGTTTGAAGGGTTAATAACATTGTAAACATCTTGCCAGAATGAAACTTGTCATAAAACCTGCAGAGTGAAAAATCTGTGTAAAAGAAATACGAAAACAGGGAAGTACCTAGTCTGACACCGTTAATCCCCCTTTATTTGATTGAAAAGCCAAATTTTAGTTAAATGATTAATGATTTAATGATTTATGGATAATGAATTGCTTCACCTGATGAAATTTTAATCTCAGGGTGCGAAAGAATAGTATACTTGTGAATACATTAGTATTTCCAGGAGCTTATTATGCCATACTGATTTGTGTGTATGTATATGTATATGTGAGGATATATATACACTTATATAAATAATTAGTATAATCCATTAGTAATATAGAGTTTAAAATGGTTTAAAATCTGCAAAAGATTAATTTCTAAAATTCATGCCAAACTCATCTACTGGTTATACAGGTTGCATTCACCTTGTCTTCCAAAGAGCTTCTGAATTCTACAGCTAGGAGTCTGTCACAAACCAAGGGATGAAAATCC
>NW_008625976.1:0-2619 GCF_000691845.1 Merops nubicus
CACTTGCCCTTGTTGAACTTCATGAGGTTCTCCTCTGCCCAGCTCTGCAGCCTGTCCAGGTCTTGCTGAATGGCAGCACAGCCTTCTGGCGTGTCAGCCACTCCTCCCAGTTTGGTACCATCGGCAAATTTGCTGAGGGTTCACTCTGTCCCTTCACCCAGGTCATTGATAAATATGTGATACCTCCAGCCTAGGGACACCCATGCTCCCCAGGCATCCCCACACCTCAAAGATGTGCCCTCCTGCATACCTGGGGTCTGCCCCAGACCATTAAAAGCCCTGCTAAGAGTTAAGATTAATTTTTAAATCCTTATTGTGCAGAGCCTTGTTGTCTTCTTGGGCAAAGTGGTGGCTGGAAGGATCCCTCTGCCCCACGCAGAGAGGCCTCAGGGGTGTGCAAGGGCCCATATTGAGGTCCTGTGGGATAAGGACAGGATCTGAGAGATGCTCTGGTCTGAATTCACCAGCCTGCATTTGTAAATGTGAAATCCAGGACATAAAAACACTCGATGACAAGGAAACTCAGAGCTGAGGTTTTGCCTAGAAGCTTAACTCTGACCTGGTGACTCTCAGCCCAAATCTAGGCTAGTTCCTTTTCTCCTTCCTGCTGACAAAGGTGGGGTTGGCTTTCAGCTGTGCTATGAAATGTCGCTGAAGTTTCTTTCTTTGGTGTGCAACACACTATTGCAGTGTCAACACACCAGGTGTTTCTAAGCTCCTCTTTGGAACAAGTTGGCCTGAACCATTCCTGAGAACCAGGATTTTTTTGGTGATACTTTAGAAGTAAGGAGAAATAAGAGAGAGTCCTTCCTCCAAAGCCACACCAGGCACTCTGCTCACAATGTGGGAGAAGTCACATCATGGCCACCTCATTCCTTCCCCAGCCCTCTCATGAGAACTAGCTCTGAATAGGCTCAGCTGACTTTAAGCTCAAGAGAGACGATTTATGATGACCTGGGGCCATGCCCAGTTTCACTCAAGCTCTACTCTACCGTGCCAATGTGGCTTTTGTGGATGCGAGGGCAGATATTGGCTGTGCCTGGGAATTTCTTTGCTCTGGACCACATCCGATGTGCCTGCAAAAGGTCCAGCCTTGGGCAATCTTTTCTTGTGCCCAGCATGTCCCCTGCATCTGTGTGAAGGCACTGAGGGAAGCTCTGTCAGGGACACAGGGTTGGACATGTTCCTCTGCCTGCATCACCAGGGGTGGAGGTGGAATCTGAAGAGCACCAGGAGCCTTTGGACAACCACTCTGCAGACTCTCACAGCTGCAGGGTGGGACATTGGCCAAGGATGTGGTAGCACCTGAGCACCTCTGAAGGACAGGCAATGAACCCATCCCCTTGCTGAAAACTCTGTAGTCCTTCTTGCTAGTCACCCCATGTCCTTTGGAGCAGCAGGAGGCTCATACCCATATGGGGAGGAATGTACATGTGCGTTAGGGTGGGAAGCTGCAGCACAGAGGGGACCCAACATCAAGGAGAAATATTCCAGCCTCATCTTGCAACCATGGTAGAATGTCTGCTCCTCTGTGAAGATGTTCTTGTGGGTTAAAAGGAGAGTCTGAAGCATCTGTCTAGTCAGTTTAATGTTAGTGAGCAGAAATCCCTGGCAGATGGCAGTGCTGGAGGGATGAGGAGATGCCGCAGGACCCCTGGGGAGCCTGGGCTGGATCTCTTCTGGAGCTGCGAACCATTCTACTACCTGCTGCTGGTCTCTGAACGTGCACAAGCTCCTCACATCTTCACACTGATGTGCTGAAGTCTCACACAAATTCCATGATCTCTGCCCATGTTGCCAGCCCACACATTGGTGTGCCCAAGAGCTGGCACAAAGGAGGCACGACAGGCACGTGGTGACAAGGGTCTCCTGTCCCCAGCCTTGCAGACTGCTCAGAGGCCGTGTGGAGGAGGTGACCGTCCCAAGGCAGAGGGGAAGGGGAGAGGGCCATGCCAGTGTTCAAGCAGGGGCAGGCACAGCCCCGAGGGTGAGGAGCAAGGACAGCTCTGGTCACTCCCAGCCAAGCGATGGGTGCAGCTGAACTCTGTCTCAGAGCTGAACATGCTACAGCTTGCTGAGCAGCTTCTCCAAGGTGTGGGGCTGGGAAAGCACCAGCTCCACATGGCCAGAGCAGCACTGCAAGCTGAGGATGCTGTGTCAGCAGGGTCGCCTTGGCCACCAGGCTGTGCTTGGGCCAGCCCCGCGGGACACAGGCTGAGACAGAAGCACTGAATTGTTTTGGCTGGGAGAGATACTTAAGATGATAAAGCTCAATCCTTAACCTGGCACTGCCAGGCCACCAGTAAACCGTGCACCACATCTCCGAGGCTTTTCAGTCCCTCCAGGGATGGGGATTCCACCACTGCCCTGGGGAGCCTTTCCCAGTGGGAACAAGGGGCCCAAACCTGCACCCAGGATTTAAGGTGCAGCCTCCCCACTGCCCAGGCCAGGGGAACAATCCCTGCCCTAGTACTGCTGTCCACGCTAGTGCTGATCCAAGCCAGGATGCTGGTGGCCTTCTTGGCCACATGGAGACAGGACAGAGAAAAAAGCTTGGAGCTCACACAGCATGAAAGCCCCTTCAGGCTTTGGTGCCAGCCTCTCCAGCCCCCACCCAAA
>NW_008625977.1:0-1225 GCF_000691845.1 Merops nubicus
GCAGTGGCACTGCCCATGGCTGCCCGGGGCCCATCCTGCCTGGTGCTGGCCCAGCAAACCCAGGTGCCCGTGGGAGGTGTTGGGGTGGCAGTGGGGGACTGGGGGCCTTGGTGCCTTCCCATCTTTTTGAACCCCTGCCCATCAGCAGTGGCCCATGGAAGCACACGTGTCTCCACCCCACCAGCCTGCTGGGGATTAAACTCGGTTACTTGTAGGACATTAGCATTAAATTTGTAATCCCTTAAGATTAGTTGAATCTAAACCTGTGTTGCTTTGATTAGCGTGAGGAACTTGCTGAGCTTGAGTTGCTGGACTTACTGAAGCCTTGGGCCACAAGCTGTGAGCTTCTGCTGCACTTACACTTAGGGAGGCCTCGAGACCCTGCACCCTGCGAAAAACGAGGGGCCACAGTCTCAGCAGAAGCTGCACCCTCGAGATGTGAAGAAGAAGAACCAGCCTGGAGACAGAGAAAGGATCCAATGAAGAGCAAGGAGACCCCAGTGGCAAACAGTCCCCTCTGTTCCTAGTCCCCTGCCTGCTCTGGGGGGGTGCCAGCTGGTTGCCAGCGTGGCTGGTGGCACGGCTCACGTGTGAGCGGCAGTGAGAGGCCCCAGCTCAAGGCATCCCATTGTTTGAACACAGGGACAAAAGCTGGCTAGAAAATAAGAGGATAAACTTTAAATGGGGTGGTATTGTATTTAGCAAAGTGATTATTTATTTTCCTGTGCTAGGGATGCCTCCGCCCGCTGCCAAAG
Source organism: Merops nubicus (assembly GCF_000691845.1). NCBI lineage: Eukaryota > Metazoa > Chordata > Aves > Coraciiformes > Meropidae > Merops > Merops nubicus. The sequence continues at coordinate 756 of NW_008625977.1, forward strand.
CGAAAATGTTACATTCTCCCAGTGTATTACCAAATCATATACAAAAAGGGAAAAAGCAGTGACCTGATGCTGTGCCAGGAGACACGTCCTGGGGGAGCCAGGAAGAGAACCAGAGCCCGGGGGAGCGCTTGGCTCGTGGGCTCGTTCAGCAATTCCTCACCTCAGTTCATAAGTGCATCATGGACTCAAACTCGTCGATTCGCTGCTTGGTGTTTCCTTTTCTGATCCTCCGGTAGGAGATTGTGTTGTATCTGGAGTAGCTGTGTCTGGAGATATCATTTTTTTTCCCCAGGCTGGGCTGCTCCCCAGGTTTCTCCAGCTGGGAGTTGCAGCTGGGGCTGGTGGGGGAAGATGTCCCCGTGACGCTGTCTGGCTGCTTGAGGCAGGACACCTCGCTGTTCTCCTTCTTCATGTCGATCACCTGAACTTCATCCTCCTCCGTGTCCTCCTCCTCCTCCTCCGCCTCCTCC
>NW_008625978.1:0-1585 GCF_000691845.1 Merops nubicus
TCCACCATTTGCATTAAGAAGTTGTCGATCTTACTGGCTAAATGTATGTTTCTGTAGGATCAATGTGCATTTATCAGATGTATATACTTACATTTGGTACATGATTCTGAGGAATATTCTGCATCTCAGAAAGATGTAGCAGAAGGGAAGAAACCGTGCACACTGGCACGCATTTGGAGAGCAGCAGAATGGAAGAGAGTGCAGGCATGTGGCTCTGGAGAAAGAATTTGTAACCATTTCTGCAATTTGATGGGTTCCAAAAACAGTGCAGCTGTAATGATTTTCAACAAAATGAAATATGGAGCAAAACTCTGAATTACTTAATCTTGACCAAGCTCTCACCTGCTACTGATATTTTTGCCTTAACTATAACAAGTTTAAAGCAGGGTTTCCTGTTTGTGTTTCCTGTTGTTGGAGGTGAGTGGAATGCACTTCACTCAAAAAGGAGAAGCAGCAATATGTTTTACTGAGGTAAAATAATAATTTGATAAAGTTGAGCAAGTTTGGAATTTAACAAAGTATAATGGTGGTTTCACAAGGTTCAGTAAGCTGGGTGGCCGGGATCACTTTATTAGTTGCTGCATGGAAGAAACATACAAAGACAAATGGAATTAGAATAGAGTTGGAATGATTTACACAGAGACTGGAGATAGAGTACAGGGGACCACCCCATTGAGTCATGAGGTTCAGCATGGACCCCCCTGCTTTCTACACTCCTGTGGGAGGCTAGATGTGGCTGGACCCAATTTTAATCTCAGATTTGGTCCATGGTTTATGTAGAATTTATGATATTTAGAATAAGACTGAGTAGATACATGGTCATGGTATTAATTCAGCATGCTATCAGTCACCAAAGATCTTTTGCAGGTAAGGGTTCTCTCTGCCTTGAGTAAGGAAGGATCTCTTGGTCTCACAAGGGAATCTTGAGCCTTTAGTGGTGTCACCCCTCAAGCAGAGAATCACCTGGCATGCAGTGCAGCTGCAATTCAGGGAGAGCATGAGGAAAAACTATGCTTTGAGAGTGATGGAGTACAGCAATGGGCTGCCCAGAAAGGCTCTGTATTCTCCTTCTCTGAAGACTTTCAAAACCCGCTTGGACTTGATCCCATGCAACCTGTTCTAGGTGAACCTGCTCTTTCGGGAGGGTTGGACAAGATGATCTCCAAGGTTCTTTCCAATCCTCAGCATCCTATGCTTCTGTGTGATTCTGTGAGAACTCAAACCAGAACCATCCTGATGGGTCATTTATAGAACCCTGAATATTTATAGAGTGAAGTAATTAGCTTCTAGTCAGAGTATAGGCAAGACAGGTGCCTTTGTTTTGGCTCTGGTATCTTGTTCTGCACTTTGTTTATCTTGCCCTTTAGGTTTCAAAAACACTTTCCCAAATATTTTTCAGGACACTTTTACTCGCTTGTGTGTGAGCCAGGAGCCTTTCCAGCTTGCAAGTTCACCCTAAAAACATGCAGCCTGTTGCTACTTAGTCAGCCTGAACCAAAGTATGGCTGGGAGGCGAGTGTCTCCATCACATCTGTGTACTGCAGGACCCAGCACATCACCTTGTTGAAGCTCCAAAAGCTGGCCT
>NW_008625979.1:0-2911 GCF_000691845.1 Merops nubicus
CCCACGGCCGGGTGTGGTGCCCGGGGCCCTCCCGCCCCGTACGCCCAGAGCGCCGAGCTCCTGGAACTCACCGTCACCGGCAACTGTCTTTCCGAGGTGCTCAGGGACTCGTTGACAGAGCAGTGGATGACTTTGTCCGAAACAATCTGGATCTCGCAGGAGATAAGGCCAATCTTCACCTGGTACTCAGAGCTTTCCAGGCCCAGGCTGTCGGGCTCTTTCTGGTGACAGAAATAGAATCAGGAAGTCAGTCTTTAGAGGAGCGGTAGGAATTGCAATGGATTTTCTCTACTTTCTGTATTCCCTACTGTTTTTCAGACCTGGGAGGACCCTCCTTCACCAAGGACGTTTTTCCAGCACTCCACAGGAAACCCGGAACCGGCCATTCCCCATTTCCCTGTTTCCCATTCCTAACTCGGCACGGGGCGCGGGACGAGCAAGCCCCTCGTGGAACCTGGCAGAGTCTGCCTTTGATCTGCACTGGCTGTGCAGTGCAGATAAGGATCGAAGCGCCCACCTGGGAGGCGGGAAGGATGTACAGGAGAGAAGGCAGCCAGGGGATGCTTGCGAAAGGGGGAGCACGTTTCTGAAGCACGTTGCAACCAGTGAGGATATCCTGCAGCAAACAATGGCCTTTGAATTACTACTGCACATTGTCCAAGCCACTCAGCTGCTGTACCCCGACTTCCTTGTTAACTGAGCGGAGTTCAGTAGCCAAAAGAGAAGAATGTATGACCTGTTTCTGCAGGAATAAATACCTATTGTCAGGACCCTCTGGAGTACCTGCCTGATTTAAAGCCAGTATTTTATTTAGCTTCTTGCTATTACAGCTATCACACACAGCCATCATGCCCCAGGGGGCATCTTCAGGTCAGGTTGTGTCTCCTGACAAACAGAGATGCAGGTGCTGGAGGCTAAGCAGGAACTGCCTGCTCCTGCATGGCTCCTGCCTCTCCCGTCCTCACCCACTCCCTTCTCCCTCCTGTGCTTGTGGACAGTCACTGTGCTGGTACTTGGGAAGAAAGAGCTTCCCAGTGGGGAGCAGGCAACACTCCGAAAGAAGCAGAGCTGTAAGTGCCTCTCTCTTACATGTATAACCAGAGTTAGGGGCTCGCCAGGATGGTGCTTGATCCACTTCTCCTTCTTGGCTGTGAAGAACTGGGGGTCGGCATAGTATTCCAGGCTGAACTTGCTGATGTGCAGAGCCTCCTCGGGGTACATCTCCTCATCCAGAGCTGGACGGTCATCTGCGTAGAGGCGCCCGTTCAGATAGAAGTCGACGGGCGCGGGCTTGCTGCCCGCCGTGACGCTGGAGGCGGCTGGAGAGGGGCAGGTGATCATGGTGCTGCTGTGAACCTTACAGCTCTGAAAGCAGGGGAGAGCAGCACGTCAAAACCCAACGTCCTGAGCGGGCCCCTGGGCCCTGTTCCCAGCCCAACCTGTAGCACAGGCCAAGGCTTCACAGCCCAAACACCTCCAGGCAGCAGGCACGCAGCCCTGCTGCCGGGCACCGGGCGGTACCCAGCGGGGACACCCACCGTGTGCTCTCTGCCGATGCCACGGACAGCCATGGACACATTCTGGACCAGCTCAAAGCCTCTTCCTTCCAGGGTGATGATCCTGCCCCCACTTTGAGGAGAAGGGAAGAAAGAGAGGGTGACTGCAGAGGACAACACAGCAGCCAGGTACAATGGCTGGGTCTCCCTGCTGTCATTTTTCCAGGGATGTTTCATAGCTTCCTGAGCAGAAACTAACCCAACATCCAAAGTCTTCTTCCTACTTACAGAAAGAATTCACACTGCTAGCAAGATGTCAGGGAAGGAAGGAGAAGCAGCAGCTACCGTGGTGGAAAGGGGGGACCTCTTCCCGCAGAAGAAAACTGTCCCCTGTACTCCAACTCCGCAGAGGAGCAGCCTGCCCCTGCATGCCAGGGTACGCAGCAGGTTGCCCAGGCATGGTGGTGTAAGACGTTCACCACCAACCCCGCAAAGCAAGGGCCAGGAGATGGCCTCTGCCACTGCCCTGCAGGGAACTGTTAAGCCTTGGAGAGGAAAGAGACCCCTTAAAGGTTGACAGGGATCCCGCATGTCCCAGAGACTTCCGATTTAGATCAAAATGTGAAAGTTATTTTGTGTTTTGGATCTGCTGCCTGGGGGATGCGAAATCTGGGACCCTCAATTGGCACTCAATTAATGACAGTCATGAGAGGGCCCTGACGCACACAAGACTGCTAGCCAGAGCCAGGGGTGGGGAATGGCACCACTTGTCTGTTCTGGAGAGCAGAAGCCATACCCTGGATTCACCTTCCCCTTCTGATTATGTATCACGTCTCATAGTCTCATCTGTTTGGAGTGCCTGCCAGGGAACACCCAGGACATGCAAATTCTATTGTCTGGAGACCTCTCCAGTCACAGCGACTTTGTGCCTCAGGCCCTAAGAGTCATGTTCTCTGAGATCTGTGGATGCTACCATGCAGTTACGATCCCTGTTTCTAACCAAGAGCTTGTCACTTTTGCAGACTAGTTTACAACTTCTGTTTCATTGTAAAGTTTGCTTACACAGCTTATTTTAGCAATAAGGTAAGACAAATCAAATTTGACTAAATTTTTCCACAAGTTATTGACCCCTCATGGTGAACAGGTCAGCAACAGACAGGAGCAGACCACCTACATGAGCCACCAAGCAGTCAGAAGAGACAGAGACTGCTGCCACGTTCTCAGCGCTCTGACCTCTGGACTCTGCTGTAAACAGTAGGCGAGCAGGCCAAGGTGGTGCAGACACGCCCCAGTGCTTCCCCTCCCACAGTGCCCTCCTCCCCTCACCGCAGGGCTCAGGAGCCCGGCTGGGTGGGGGCCGGGCCGTGCCACTGACCTCCCAGGGCCGCAGCCCTCGGAACGCCGGGGCTCTGCCC
>NW_008625980.1:0-12782 GCF_000691845.1 Merops nubicus
CAACCCCTATGATTCTATGATTCTTTATTGACATTTCATTTTCAGTGTTAATTTATTGTCCAGCTTCTCAGCTGCTTCATCTGCTTCTTCAGTTAATTTCATTGTTAATGCCCTTTGGTGTACATGGACTGCTGTTCTCCAGTCAGGTGTTTGCTGGAGACTATAGGGGAAATGTATGTGGATATAGGCTGTTTTCTAATGTCTTTGCTGTAGGTTTTTTATCTGTTGTTTTTCTGACAGACAGGCACTAAAGCATGCTGGATGTGAACTGATCAAAAGCAGTTGTGCTGACCTAATGAATTAGTCTTTAATGTATTTTTCAAAAAGTTTACTTTCAGGTATTTACTCTGGTTTCAGAGAAAAAAAGAAGGGAAACTGATTGGAGGGAAAAACAGAATCTTGATTACAAATGTCTTTTGTGTTGGATATCATACTGCTCACTATTTTATTTTGTGGTGGGGTTTTTTTTTGTTTGTTTGGGTTTTTTTAGGAAATCCTGCTATTGGAATTTTGAAGCACAAGGAGAGATGTTACATTTTCAGTTCCAAAGAAGCTGCATACACATTTGCTGAAGATCCAGATAAGTTCATTCAACTGAATATAGAAAAAGCCCAAGAATATCCAGAGCTAATTCACCTGCTTGAGCTTCGCCATCAGTTTGACCTCCTTGCCCCAAATGGAGAGGTACACATTGCCCATCCTCTTGCTGAGCAGCTGTTGGGTCACTGGCTGATCTGTTCTTTCTAGAACATAAAGAGGACAGATGATACCCATCTTTAAGAAAGAAATATAATCACCTGCCTATCATACAGAATATCTGATGGTCCATCTTTTCCAGGTCTTCTGTTGATAAGAAACGTTTTCCCTTAATGTTGTTCTCACCTTATCTTTTCATAGGAAAATAGGTAGAGCTGAAGGACTGTGGTAGCAATAAAAGCTGTTTGTCCTTAGCCTAGGGAGATCTTGCATCTGATGTTTCTTTTTCCCATTTTTGCAAAAGTACCTTAAAGGGATAGTAAATAAATGCAATAGAGGATAATCCAGGTACTGTATTAAGCACAGCTTTAGCTTAGCAAGCAGCTCATCAGTATGTGTTGGACGAGGGTGCAGTAATATCTGGGGACAGGAATTATGGAATATATTAGAAAGGGGAAAAGGGCTCATTAATAATGAATGCAACAGTGCTACTATGTGAAATCCAAAGACTTGATTTGAATTCATGGACACTCTGTCATCCCCTGTGAATTCTGGGTCCCTAGCAACAAGAAGAGTGTAGTCTTGAACTGGCCCTTGGTGAGAAAGATACAGTTTATATGCCAGCTATGGCAGAAATGTACTTCTTCTAATTATGATTTGTAATTTTTTTTGTCCATTTATAAAGATAGACTGAGGTGCCTGAATCATAAAATACTGGTGGTGGTGGTGGGACCCCTTTTTACCAAAATGCAATGATTAAGCACTCAGGATGTGGGAGTCTGAAATACTCCCAAAGGGAGTTTGCTTAAATGGTTTTCTGCCAGAAACTAAATCCATCTAATATGTAATAGTTTCTTCTTTTTAGCAGGGGCAAGGAGAACAGAAGTATTGTTACACATAAAAATCACTATCTGCATGTGCTTTGCAGGTTTCTCTTTGCTTTTAAAAAGTAACGTATCCATATGCCATTCTTCTCATTGATGCCTTGCTTGGTTTGGGGTTTGCTTTTTTCATCCAGGCCGGAAACACAGACAAGTGTTTGATGAAACCAACCATAAAATACGACAGTAGTACCCAAACTGACACTCATATCTTGCCTCCAACTATTGTGACATCCTACGAATGGAATGAATGGGAACTGAGAAGAAAAGCTATAAAATTGGTTTGTATTGTTGTTACCAGATTTTCATTCTTGGATAACAAAGTTCACAATAAATGATTGTAAAATTTTGTTCCTTGCAACATAGATCTAACCTTATTCAAAGACATGCACTTTGTTGCAGCTGGCTCCATTTTTTTCCAGGTATTTTTCTCTCATTTCTAGACTCCCTTATTCTCCCATGTTTTTCTCCATTTTTTTGAGCAGTGCTTCCACTACTAACTCTATCCATTCAAAATTTTTCACTTGTCTTCTTTAAGCAGTAAGAGTTTGTTGATTAACATTGAACTTTAAAGTTGTTTCTCTACACTCTCATAAATTTAACAGGTTGAATACTGCTATTACTTCCTTTGTAGAGAAAAAAAAAGGTTGCAGAGAGGTTTGGGTCAGGCAAAAGTTCATTGTAAGCTGAGCAATCTACATCAGTATTCATCACTATCAGGCAAGAGGAGGAAAAATGTAGTAACTGGCAGACAGAATGGCCAGGAATACTTTTAGATGGGTTTGACCCTGAAGAAGCTTTCTTTGGGCTAACTTACCCATCCTTAAAAGATATCAAAGCATGAAGCCTTTTTCTTTTTTCTCCTTAATGAAATACTTTCCATTCTATCCTACTTCTTCATTTGCTAAAACAATTTCTGCTTTTTTAAAAAAGAAATTTTTAAAAGATTCCTCTGTTCTGTAGGACCAGGGAGGTAAGAAACAGTGCAAGTAGTTTTTCTGTTGTGTCTATAAGTCAGAGGAAATATTTTTTATAAGATGTTTTCTGATGGATTGGAAATCACAGTCTGTCCACAGAAGGTTGGTCACATACATAAAAGCTTTTAAAGTAACAGCACATATTTTAAAAGATTCTTTCTAGGGTTTGGCAGCACATGTAGCTGTCAAGGTATTGCACCTGATATTCCTAATTCAGTCAAAATAATATTGTGAGTACTGGGGATGTTTCAGTTACCAGTATCAACTGGACACTGAACACTGCAGATTGATTGGTTTTTCTTCTGTGAACAGTGGTACCATGGAGGCCTGTGGTCTGCTGTGCAGCCTGTTTCCTTTCTGTTGTTCTTGTTGCCATATCTTCCAGTTTTATAAAAGGAAACCAAAATTTTGGACTGAGAAGTCCTGCCAGCGTTGAATGGCTTATAAAGGATTCTAAATAACAGCAGTTACTGAGGTCTATAAAGAAGCCAGTTAGGCTTACAAGAGGCCTGGTCAGAAATCTCCTTTGATTCTGTAATGGTCAAAAGTACATAAATACGTGTAAGACGTGGTCAGTGGTTTATCTCCAGCATCAGCAAAAGTGGATGTTTTCCAGTAGCTGAGCATGAAGACCACTCACAAGCAAATTTGTAGCTTGCTACTTTGAAATTTAGAGAAAATACTTGAAAGTACTAAGGGTGTTTTAGCCTCAAGTGTCCATGTGGGAGATCAGTGATGCTGAGCTGTAACAGAAAGTCTCAGATGCATGCAGAAGTGTTTTCTCTACAGTGACTGTGCTGAACTTGTAATAGGAGGTGATGGAAAATTTAGAATCAAAGTGCTGGAGTAACAGAAATACCTTGCCAGCACATCTGTGAATCTGATACTATAGGGGAGCATCGAACATATTTGCCTTTTGTTGGAGGATGAGCTCAGCTGCTTTGGGATTTTTTTCTGTTGTTCGTACCTAGCCAGAAAACTTGCACTGATATGAAGTGTTAAAATATGACTTTGTTGGAGCACCTTTTTGATGTTTGAAGTAAAATTTTCATCTCACATTTGTTGCTCTGTGCAAGTGTAATTTCTTCCAATAGCATGCATTCCATTTTCATGAGGGATAAACTTCACAAAGAAAGAGTATCTCATGCCTGCTCTTGCTTTAATTGTCATTAAAACCCTCAGAAAAAAAAAGAGTAAAATACTGTCTTTCTTTCCATGCCACCTCTTCTGTAAGTTCTGTATTGCTTTTTTCTGTGTTTTCCTTGATGACACTGTGCCTAAGATGCAGTTGTAGGTAGGATACCAAAATGTGTCTGTATTGGTGCTGCAGCTTCCATGCCAGTTGAGAGAGACCTAGCTAGTGGAGTCTGGAGAATATTTTGGAACACCAAATTTGGCCAACTTAATCATTCTCCAGCTTCCACTGACTCCAGTCTCCCCTGACTGGGCTTCTCCAGGGACTTCCTGACTTACGTGCAGTCTGGATCCCACCACATGAGGTATTTTGTGTATTTCGATGACAATGTTGTGTCATAGGATTCAGCGTTCTACGTAGAAAGCTGGGAACATTTTGTTGTTTCAAGTGCTGATTTTGTAATATTAACAGTACATGAGAAGGGGTTTAATTGTTGTACCTACAGCAGTTTTGTGATTAAACAAAGCTTTAATCAGAAATTACCTTAACTCCTGCCCCTTGCCAAGGGGTTAATGAGCAGTGTCTTGAAAGAAGACATTTCTTCTACTTTGTGATGCTGCCTCTCAAACCTCGTCACATTTTGTACAAACCAAAGACTTGATCCTGTAGTTGGGTTAACCACAATATTGCGGATCCTCAAACTTGTTTTAGGATATGGATGCTCAAAGAGATGTATCCAAGCCTGCCATCACATACAGTGTGCTTTCAGTGACTGAAATTAATTGGAAGCACTGAAAGAGCTTACTGTGAAAATAGTATTTTATTCTAACCAATAAAAGGCTTTAGCATTTAATAGATGTTCACACATCCTGTTAGTTCAGGAGTTATCAATCACAGTTGCAACTGTGTATTGACCGTAGAATGAACTGGGCCATGTTCCAGGTTTGTGAAGCCCACAAATGTAAAATACATAGATGCACCTAAGTATTGACTATTGCTAAAATGTTCCAACAAAGTTTTGCTTAATCTGAATCTTTTTGTGTCTTTAAGGCAAATTTGCGCCGCAAATTAACTCATGCAGTGCAGACTGACCTCAGCCACATGAGAAGAGAGAACTGCACCCAAGTGTACTTGCCGAAAGATGCTGGCACCCAGACTAAGCGTGACAACTCCAGCAATGTACCCAGACCACAGATTTTCTTGGAAGGTCTCCGAGGAGGATCATCTCCTACTACTCGTATGGTCAAAGTAGACTTAACAAGAGCAGTAGATGAAACTTAAGTGAAAATGAGAAACCTAGAAGACACATACTGAATGCATCCATAAAATTAAGATACAGAAGATTTTACTGTCTCTGTCAATTCCAGGAGCAGTTGATTTATTTTATCTTCTTTGTTGGGGCTGCTGACTGGCATGAAGTGATAAGCCTGAAGTACCCAGATTTTAAACATCTTATAATCAAGATGTTCCCAAAGACTTCAGTTTAACATCTAAATGTGTAGCAGGTTTGGGGAGTTTCTTGAGGTTTTAATACAATGGTTGCTTGCTGAAACAGCTGTAAGAGCCATGTCTTTGGTACATGAAAAGTATAATGTAAGACAACAGCTTTTATGAGATACAGGGCCAGTGCTGCAGCTCCCACAGAGGTGGAATTCCCATCAGTGCCAGTTAAAACTGATCCAAAGAGAGTCACATGATGTGTCACAGCTCCACCCTTATAGCATAATTGCCAAGAAGGTAAAACCAGCAAAATGACGTCAAGAGGAGGGAACAAATGCATCTCGGAGGGCTCTGGCAGCCTTTCAGGTCTCTAGCAGTTTATGTATTCATTGGCTAAACAACGTGCTGGTGAGCATGCTGGACACCATAGGAGCTTGACTTCAGGGAACCTTTGTGAAAGCTCCGTTCCACTTGTGTTTGAAAAATTACAGCACAACAGGAGAAGGTTTTTAGCTCTGTTTCATTGTGGTAGGGAACTATGTGCCAGGTCTTGATCCACACAACTGCAGCTGGTATTTTCTGTTTGTGAAAACCTGGTTCATTTGACCTTTAAGATGAAACCTCTTCTCAAATGGAAGTAGGGGTTATTTTAAAACAGTCACTTTTCACAACAACAAAGAGCTCCACAAGTTACTACCTGCAGAGTGTCCAGGTGTCCAGCTGTGATAGCGTGGGGTGTGCTGAGGCTTCTGGATCTCTCTTCTGGTCAGGTGCCACAGGGTTTCCTGGGTCATGGTTGCACAAGCTTGTGACGATGCATCTTGGAGATTTGGGCTGTTGGGTGAATTTTCTGTGGTGTTGTGCAGGACAGCATTCTCTTTAGCTGTTTCAAAGGTGTCTGGCTTTTAAAGTTCTACAGCTGGAAAAATCCACAAGGCATTGTTAAAAAATAAGGAGCAGGAGGGGAGCACAGAAAGAACTTCGCTAAATGATTTTCCACTAGGTGCTGTTCTCATGTGAAAATAAACTGATCAGTAGCAGCAGTAGTAGATGTGTTGCTCCTCCATGTTTTTAAATTAGGATCTGGTACCGATATTTTAGCTTTATAAATAAAAATATGAATGCTATTACCAGGTGCAGCATTTATTTTTTTTTTCGGAGAAAAATAACCCTGTCGCTGCTTCATGAAATACTTTTGGTTGTTGTGATCTCCGTTTTTTTATCATCATTTGCTTTAAACCTTTCATGTTAAGTTTTTTCCTTTGAGCCAATAAACTGTTACTTCAAGAATCCATAAATACATTCATTTAAAACAAAACTTTTTAGAATCTTTTATCCTCTAGTGTTCTTTTCCCCTGGAGAAGGTACTGCAGTATTGTCAGACTGGGAGTACAATTACAATTCTCACCTACATCTGAGTTTTGGCACGCACGAACATGTCAGTGCCGAAGAGCTTACTCTGGGCAATGAGAAGTACCTGTTTGAGATCTGTGCTTACTACCAGTACAACACTCTCAGACTAGCTTTACTCACGGGGGAGGGGAGACAGTGTTCAGTCGATGCCCATTTGAACCCAGCTTTTAGTTGAATCTGGTTCTTCTGTTCTGCCGGTCCCCTGGTGAGCATACTGATGACAGCGAGACCAGGCGTGACACGGCCTCGCAGCCAGGGCTCTGGTTACGACGTGCCACGCCTGACGTGCCACGCCTGCTGTTACTGGGCTTTGAAGGTTTCTCTGAGGGCACTTCATCATAGCTGCTGGTGCCCTTTGCATTTACAGCTGCTTTTTTTTTCCTCCTTTTTGGGTGTTGCTCTTTAGGGAGCCCAAGACAGATATGTAGCAGGAGATGCACAGATTTAAGCATACTTCACTCAAATTCCTTAAGCTTTACTCAAGCTGAAGCTAGTGGCATCAGCACAGCCACTGCACTCACCTGGTGGTTTATGAATGATGAAAATATTTTTCCATTTTCAGATCATGAGAAGCCGCCTCGGCTTCTGAAGCCAGGTGTTTTGTGCAGCCTCTGTTGTTGCCCCACTGCCAGGCCTGCTGGGCAGGGGTGGCCGTGGGCTAAGACAGCACCCCTGGCAGATGCCAGGCACAAAGCATCCCGCCCCACAGCTCCAGTGTGGGCACAGAAACAGGCTCCTCATCTGTAGTTGGTAGAGGCAGAGATCATAAAGAATCGTCTACCAAAATGTCCCCTAGCACATGGCCCGGCCACCACCTGAGGCAGCAAAGGTCCCTCCGTGCACAGGAGCAGAGCTGCTGCTCCCAGGCTCTCCAGTGAGCTGCGACTTCAGCAGAGGTGAGGTCATCGATGTGTAAAATTAAGGAGTGTTCAAAGTGTAGCACAAGCCAACTCTGGCTGAGGGCCAGGCATTGCCAACAGAACAGGACTAGTTTGGTTTTGCAGCCCACAAGATCTCCACTTACAGGACAACGTGAAATGCACAACTGGGCAGCTGGAAGTGGCCTTTCACAGATGACATCTGTCCTTTTTGAGCTTCACTGCAGGACTCCTTTACCTCATTACCAGCCCCCAGACACAGACAGAACTCCCTGCAGCCAGGCAGCTCACACGAGCTCTTTGGGAGCTGCTTTGCTTTTTCTTCAACTGTCACCAGATGAATCCCCTTAAAGGAAGCAGTGGTACTGAGCTATCATTAAAGAACAGATGGTGGGTTTTGAGTTCTTTATCTGCTGTAGTACAGTACAAAGAACATCAAATTCTCAACTCTCTTGCATAAAATTTTAGTCTAAGAACATTTTTCACCAGCTTTTCTCTAAGGAAATCGAAACCGCAAGTTTCTTTACTGGGTGGACACACATCATGTACCATTAAAAAACCAGACCTACAGCTCCAGGTCTAGACTAGCTCCCAAGTGAAGCCACTTCATGAGTTGACTGCAGAGAAGGTGTCTTCCCACCCTCCCCCTCACCAGTATCCACTAATGAGAATGTTTTGCTCTCTGGCAGACTCAGGAGGAGCTGCCGGACGGGCTGGAGCAGGCCCTGCCCCCTGCTCTGCAGACAGAAACACTGAGGGGCTCAGGGCAGTGGCAGTGACCCGTGCCTTGGCAGCACACCCCACAGCCCAGGCGCTCTGCTTTCAACGCGGCGATGCTCCCTTCACAGCTCCACGGGCCCGATGGATACTGGCTACAAGTCCTGACAAACCATTCACTTCTGTGTGCCCCTAACAGATGTTGCTCTTCTTCCTCTTCCTTTTATAGAGCATCTAGGGACGGAAAAAAATCCCAAACCCTACAACATACCAAAACAAAATCCTGAATTTTTTCTCCTCTTCAGGCTTCAGAACTAAAGAAATGTAAGATAGTGGGTGAGCAGTTTTCACCTGAGCTGAGTGTCTTGTCATTAACTGTTTCCAAGTGTCTGCAGAGATAGGTTCACTTGAACATACTGCTGAGGGACATCAGAACTTTGCCTCACTAAGGCAGCACAGGAATATAAAACACGACATGCTTTTAAAGGAGGTAACAGCTGTTTTATTTTCCTTTTATTTGAATCAAAGGGAGGGGCTGCTGATTGGAAAAATTTCACTTTTTCTTCTGCATAATGTCACACACCTCCCCATAGGTTTTTCAAGTAACAAGTTTTATGTCATTAACAAGTAACCTGGTAATAAGTGCTAGGTCTGTTCAAGAGTATAACAGCGTCTGCTGTAACGAGTCAGGTAAATTACACAGTACTGCTGTTGGCTAACTTTGGAGATGCTAGCAGAAATCTGTGAAGCCAGCCAGCCTTACTGAGAAATGTCTTCAGTGAAGACCAGGTCCCTCTGGGATAGTAACAGGAACAGTGTTATTGGTACTAGCAGAACCTGAAGCAGCAGCAGGTCTCTGCCTTTCAGAAACCAAGACCTAAAGAGAGTATGTCTAGGACATGTTGGGATCACAGGGCAGTGCACACAACTTCCTGATTTCTTCTGCAATCTGCACGTGACTAGATGCTACCAAACCCTGCACTCTCAAATGATCCTTCCTTAGTAAGCACACACCAATGGTAAAGAAGGAAAAAAACAGGTGGTAGAACCTTTAGAACATTACCAACAATGAAACAAGTGAACAGAGTTCTGCAACTTTTTTTTTTTTTTTAAACAAAGTTTCCCAGACTTGAATTTTCTAATACTCATTCTCTTCTTCAGCCTCTGCTTCTACCGAGTCTACGCCAACTTCTTCATAATCTTTCTCGAGGGCAGCCAGATCTTCCCGGGCTTCTGAGAACTCTCCTTCCTCCATCCCTTCCCCAACGTACCAATGCACGAAGGCACGCTTGGCATACATGAGATCGAACTTGTGGTCGAGGCGAGCCCAGGCTTCAGCGATGGCGGTGGTGTTGCTCAGCATGCACACGGCCCGCTGCACCTTGGCGAGGTCGCCGCCCGGCACCACCGTTGGCGGCTGGTAGTTAATGCCCACCTTCAAGGGAAGAGACGAAAACTCTCATTAGGAGCGCTAAGGCTTAAGGACATTTGTTAACCACCAAAAGTCACTGCTGTTACAAATAAAACAGCCTTGGTTATTTTACACTTCATCCCACAGAATGACCGGTACCTCTGGATATGACACAATCTCTAAAAACTCAAACATCAAGTGCTTCAAAAACTTAAGTACCTTGAATCCAGTTGGGCACCAGTCCACGAACTGAATGGTGCGTTTCGTCTTAATGGTGGCGATGGCGGCGTTGACGTCCTTGGGGACGACGTCGCCTCTGTACAGCATGCAGCAGGCCATGTACTTGCCGTGGCGAGGGTCGCACTTCACCATCTGGTTGGCGGGTTCGAAGCATGCGCTGGTGATCTCGGGCACCGACAGCTGCTCGTGATAGGCTTTTTCGGCAGAGATGACGGGGGCGTATGTTACCAGGGGGAAATGGATTCGTGGGTACGGGACCAGGTTGGTTTGAAATTCTGTCAGATCTACGTTGAGGGCTCCGTCAAAACGCAGCGAAGCCGTGACAGATGAAACGATCTGCCCAATTAACCGATTTAAATTGGTGTAAGTAGGGCTCTCAATGTCAAGGTTACGACGACATATATCATAGATGGCTTCATTGTCTACCATGAAGGCACAGTCGGAATGCTCCAGCGTTGTGTGGGTGGTTAGGATGGAGTTGTAGGGCTCCACTACAGCAGTGGAAACTTGCGGGGCCGGGTAGATTGCAAACTCTAGTTTAGATTTTTTGCCGTAGTCAACAGAGAGCCTTTCCATGAGCAGGGATGCAAACCCTGACCCCGTGCCTCCTCCAAAACTATGAAAGATAAAGAAACCCTGCAGCCCTGTGCACAGATCAGCCTGTAACAGAGTGGTAAAAAAGTATGAGGAAAAAAAAAAAGTTACTGATGATTTCTGAAAAAGCAGTTTTAAAATAATAATTCAAAAGCATTTATTTCTTAAGTTTGTTAGTTTTAGATTGTGATAATAAAAAAACAGCATTCTTGAAAAGTGGTCTTCCTTTTTTCTTGCATGTCTTTTACTGAAAAGTACCACTGTTTCAGCCTAACTTCTGAGAAGGTGTACTTGAGTATTTAGGAATTTGCTTTCTTGTCTTTGATGGCACCTTAACGTCACTGCAAGCAAGAGCAGCTGTGCACTACTGTGACACGTTACTATAAAGCACAGCTGGGCTACAGCTTTGGAATCTGTTTCTGTTCCCATTTCCACCTTTCAGCATGTACCAATTAGATGCTGAAAATTTTTTTCTTTTAAATTTTAAATAGCCAATCACTATTTCAGTTTGAATTGTTATCATCTTACATGACTTTCTCACAATATAATGTTAATAGGAAGAAAAAAAAAAGTAATTAAAATTGTTAAGCATTCAACCAAAACATGAAGTTCAGGTTACTAGAAATATTTTCGATGACACACAATGTCATGATTCAAACTGAAAATAATAAACAAACATAACAGTGTAACAGCACTGTCACACTTGTGAAAGACTTCTATATTTCTATGGTATCCTTAAAATACTTTCAAGTAAAATTCTGTTAGGCTTTCAAATACTGTTAAGTTTTACTGACTGAATTTTTAACTGGGAGGGGGGAGCAAGGAGGTGAAAATTTTCTTCTTTCTAAACTATCAAATACACACAAAATTCTTAGGAAAACAAACACAGTACCCCATCATTATGGACAGCTCTAGAGCTGTCTCAATTCTTTTCAATAATGCTAAGCTGCAGCGCAAATTCTTACCAGTTTGCGAATGCGGTCGAGCACCAGATCAACAATCTCTTTCCCAATGGTATAATGGCCTCTGGCATAATTATTGGCTGCATCTTCTTTCCCAGTAATGAGCTGTTCAGGATGGAATAGCTGCCTGTATGTGCCTGTACGTACTTCATCTACAAAAAAACCCCAAAATACCACAGTATAAATTTGATCGGTTCTGTGTGAGCAGCTTGTCTGTAGCTGGCACAACTTCAGCCCCTTTGCTTAGTGGGAAGCACCAGGCATTTGCAAAGAACATTTGCACTCGAGAACACGGAGGTTGCTCAGAACACCCCACTGTAGGTGCAGACAAGATTCCCAACAGCAGTTAAACAGAACTCTGGACACAGCACAGCAGTCTAGAAAGACCATCTAGAGTCTCAAAAACTTCTGTTGTTTTACAAATATTCTTTCCTGTGACCATTATTTCATCTACTTCAAATCACAATGACAGCATCAAATATCAAAACGACATCTGAACAGACATCTTTTAAAATCTACAGTGTTCTGAACAAACAGGAAAAAAAGACTGTAGGGGATCTTCACTTATACACTAGAGATCTTTCATGTCGGGTACATACCAACGACGGTTGGCTCCAGATCCACAAACACTGCTCTGGGAACATGTTTACCAGCTCCTGTCTCACTGAAGAAAGTGTTAAAGGAGTCATCTCCACCTCCCACGGTTTTGTCACTAGGCATATGACCATCAGGCTGGATCCCATGTTCAAGACAATACAATTCCCAGCATGCATTGCCAATCTGAACACCAGCCTGGCCAACGTGGATGGATATGCACTCACGCTGCAAGTTAAAAACAGAACAATGATTGTCACATACGGAGCAACCCGTCTTCTAGATTTTAGCCTCACAATAACTAGCTATCTGTGGGTTGTATCTTCCTCTGCTGTAGGGCTCCCTGGCCGCTCTTGAGTGACCTGAATTTAACCGATCAGAACCTGATTTTAACTAGTGTATTTTTCTTTATAATAAACAGTCTCCAGCACTTCATACATATTTGGGTTCCTCTATAAAATTGTCTGAGAGTCTAAATCAAATGTCACCTGCCCACTTTTAGCCACCTCCTTTGATTCCAAGCAACAATCTCTCACCAATCTCTTTTGTTTTCCACTCAAGATGGAAATAAGCTGTTTTTTCTAGCTTACTGTTGCAGTGCACCTAGGAAGAACGCAGGGGTGGAAGACACAAAGTGTGGGCTGTGGGCCACCCTTTCCTGTTTTCTCGACCGCATGACCAAAACCCGCACTGATTCCATGTTTCAATTCTCACCCCCGTGGTTCTGCCGGGAATCTTTGGCCAGCAGGACCAACTGTGAGTTTATTCCCACTTCCACATATTCATCTCCAGGTTCCGAAAACTCTGTCCCCTTTCCCGGTTTCGTGAGGGCCACGCGGCCCCG
>NW_008625981.1:0-481 GCF_000691845.1 Merops nubicus
CCAGGGCTTCCTGCAGACCCTTAGCCATGCTGGCCTTGAGCTGATGGGCTGCAAGCATCCAGGGAGCTGCTTCTTTATCCCCTTTCAGTAAACCCATGACCTCTGGTGCACTGAGCTATCCCTAGTTATCCTCCTGGGCAGGCTGCCTGCAGCACAGACAGCTTTATGGGTCTGCTGAGGTCCTGTCTGAATATCCTGAGGAATCACCACGGGGGATGGAGAAACACTCATGTGCCTTGGTCTGGCCAGGGGCAGTTCCATAGTTCAAGATGTAGATCTGGTTTTGAAGCTCACCATATCCTGCAAACTGGGAGCAAGGCTGAGTCAGCCCAAGTGCCACCACTAAGATTACATTTATTTTATATATATATATCTATATCTATCTATAAGAAGAATGACCTGAGGCAAATCCCCATGGAAAATATTTACATTCATTCTTCATGGAAGAGACTCAGGGGAAAAAAAAGAGAAAGGGAACTGC
>NW_008625982.1:0-36198 GCF_000691845.1 Merops nubicus
TTTGATATTAATTTTTAATTTTTATTAATTTTGTAATTACTTCTCAAGTCTGTGATCATCAGATAACAGCCCCATTTTGTGATGCAAACTTTAAGTTAATGACTATTTTACAAAATGTGACTAGATTTATTCTCTTCACAGACACAGTCTAACCTCGCTAAGGTTTATCCTCAAAGGACATCATTCTCACATCAAATGTGTGTCCATTTGACGACTGCTACAGACGTGTGAATAAGTTAATAGCTTTATTTTCTAAGCACAGATTAATGCATCTCCAGACAAGTAAAAGCAACCACGTATATACAGCAGGTGGTAAATTCCAATGAGTGAATTCCAAAATCACAAGGAGATGCATTGAACCTTCAGAACACATGAGAACAAAGCTGATTTCTTTCCCAGAGTTTTCATCTCATTACTGAAGCTGAGACTAAGCTCATGCACTTACCTGTTCCAAACCTGGTACACACACAAAGTCCCAGTGCTTTGAGAAAAGACACTTGGCAGCTACTAGTATTTTAATCAGTTGAGTATTGGATTAGCCCAGCAACTCCCCAGAGCAAGTGCACTACTGAGAACTGCAAGTTAATTGCAAGCTTGCTCAATTTGCGTTTATAAGAATTTCATAACCAACGCTATATGTTTAGATTAAACCCTACACTACACTCTTGTCCTTGGGATTTCCACCGGTGTAGCAAATGTTACCTTCATTTCCCATTTCTTGGTGAGCAAGACAGTATTTGTTTTTGTAGCTTTCTGGATCACTTCAAGACTTCAAAGGATCAAAGTAGTGTCAGTGTTACTGTATGTATATATTGATCTGATCTTCTTTACAAGTAAACAAAGAAGAACCAACTCATTTGAAACCCCTGAGGTTGACTCTGCATAGAAAACAGATCAGAACCAGGCCTTGAGTTTATCAGGATTGCTGGTGGGGAGTGGAACAAAGGACTATCTTGTTTAGTGTTAGCTTTTAGCTGCCTGGCTAAGAGCTGAGTCAAAGCAAACTTCTAAATATTTGGGCACTTCCTTTGACGTATTTGCTGCAGCATACTATAGAGCAGCAAAGTAAAAAAATTTCCCTGTTACTCAAACCTTTGAAAGTCCCTGTCTTTATGATAGACAAGGGTTAACAATTCTTTCAACAGCAAGGCTGGGAAGCAGGCCAAGATGAGAGTGAAAATAAGGAGGTACACCTGAAGGCTTAGAAATGTTCTTTCCTTCCCATGAAGGAAGACTGGCTTGGATTGAACCTTCTTACCTTCATTTTATGGGGATAAATAAAACCATAAAAAGTCTAGGTAATTATGATAAAACCAGACTGTGCTGGCTAGTGCCCAGGAACAAAGGTAATGCTGTAGTTGTTTATTGTTAAAAATGGTGTTTTGAAAAGTGGATCAAAAAAACCCTTAGTTTCAATTAGCAGTGTTTACCTAAAAAGTAGTGAAACCTGATGTTTACATCTGAAATAAGCAGCCAATCATGTTTAAATGGTTCTGTATTTTTTTATGGACACCTGAGTGGCAAAAGTTGCCAGCATAATAAAGCTTTTACAAATGAAATAATGAAGAAATCTCTGCTAGGGACTGCTAAATTCAATTGAACTGAAACTGAGAGGCAATTGAAATTGAGAGGTGGAGTTTCTGATTGGTGCAGAAGCCTCAAAGCTCCCATGGCAGATTATGTAAAACTGAGACACACAAACACACAAAATCACACTACAAATTCCTGCTAGAAATGTACAGACAAGTACTAACAGATAATTAAATTGCATATCTGGCAGATCATGAGGATTTGGAAAGTTTTTTTTTAGAACATCTGACTGACAAATTGAATTCCCAGAATGAGGATTTGTTAGGCCTCAAAGCTCCCATGGCAGATTATGTAAAACTGAGACACACAAACACACAAAATCACACTACAAATTCCTGCTAGAAATGTACAGACAAGTACTAACAGATAATTAAATTGCATATCTGGCAGATCATGAGGATTTGGAAAGTTTTTTTTTAGAACATCTGACTGACAAATTGAATTCCCAGAATGAGGATTTGTTAGGGAACCACACCACTGCTGAGTTGCTAAAAGGTCTGCGCTCAACCTGAGGCACTGAAAATTCTAGTGTCAAGAATGGAAGATTCTCTGGGTCTCCTCCTTATGTATCTTAGTTAGGAAAGATCAGTTTCTGTACTCTGTTCACAGCAATCCTCATCTTAGGCCACAAGGAAATGCCAGCGAGACAGCACGGTGATAAAACTTCAGGCAACGAACAGAACTGCTGAGCAGCATGGTGCTCCCTGTCATTAGCTCAGTGATCCCTTTAAATAAATAAATCGTTTTACAGGGCATGTATTTTTTTATCTTCCTAGCTATTAAACTTGTGTTTATAAGTCTATGTTCCTTGTCTCTAATCATGCATGACTTCATAAATTTGCAGCAAAAAAGATCAATGTGTTAACTGGAAAATTCCATTAACAGTTTTTTAGTTCAAATGAACTAATAAAAAATGGGAAGTAATTTTTAAAGTGTCAGAGGGAGGTTTATTAGGCATGAACCCACAGTTTAAATGACGGAGGCAGGACATCTCTGACCACCTTCTTTTTCTTAGCCTACCTTTTGCTTCCAGCTCAGAGCAAATAATAGTTCTGTCACTATAGACTTTGGCTTCTAAGCAGTTTGTTTTCAAGTGAAAATTATATAGTACTTGTCTGGTGAAAAGCCCATTTTGTGTTGTGTTCTGCCTCTAAGTTCAAATGTTATCTGGGAGCTTGATGCCATATATAGTCAGAGAAATCACCAAATGTAAGACACTGTTAGATATTTCAAACTAAGATACTCTAGGTGACATAAGGGAAACCTGGGGAGGGCAAAGGGAGACATCATGCTTTTCAGTGTTGAAAATGAAGAGCAGCCATTTTACCTCACATCTTAAAAGTAAAGTTAAAAGACATGGAACTTGGAAATTACTTATCATCTCTAGCTTCAAAATGGAGAAGTAGACAAAGAATCAGATTTTCAGAGGTCCAAAAATAGCTATATCTTCAAATGTCAATTACAGTCAATGAAATCTGAATAGTTGATTTCTGTGTCAGCTTCAGAAAACTCCTTCCTAAATTACTTCCCTGACTGTGTATGGCCCTGACTGTTCCAAGAATCAAGACCAGAACTCTTGGAGTCTATAATTAGCTTAACTTTTTAGCCCACACTTTACTGCTAGTCTATATTAAAGCTCTACCGAGCTATGCTAAGCCTAAGCAGAGAGGACAAGGAGAGATGTGACATCAAACTGCTCGGTAAAGGCTATGTTGCTCTTCCACAACTGGCAGACCTTTCTTTAGGGAAAATATCTCTGGATAAATTTCTTGGTATGCTTATGTCCCCAAAATGACAAAATTTACTCTATCTCTGCACCCTATCCTGACCAAAAAAACCCATAAAACTAAAACTTTCAAGACGTCCTGAACAAAATAAAAAAAAAAAAAAAAAAAAGGACAACCTCTAAGGACTTTGAAATCCCAAAGGGATTTTCACAGGCGCCAGTCTCTGAGTTTGTGACTTTCAGAGACTCCAGAAAGGAACTATTCATTTTAACTCCTAAAATCTCATAAAGTACTGAGGTACCCACACTAAGACCTAGGATATATCTTCGAAGTCCTGTTCAAAAGTAGATTTTTATTCAGAATCCCAGGCTTTTTATTTTGCTATTATCTGACCAATAATGAGACATTTTAGACTTATTGATTTGTTGATTTATTTTCAGTGTTCTTCCTTGTGACACATTCAGCAAGAATCTTTTTTTTCAGTCATGAGATAAAGGCAGTCCCTGTTGTAAGGAAAAGACTCTGGAAAGGGAGAGCATTTAGCTTTTTAGCTTTGGACCCTCAGAACATACTCTAAAAACATGCAGTGAGATTAAAAACACACAGAGAGACTAAAAACAAATATTGAGAGAACCGAGTCCTGTGCAGTCCTGAACAGAAACCTGAGCCAATAGTCAATCCTTGCACTGTAATTGGAGAATCAGTCCTCTGCTTCTCAGCGAGATGTGGCTCACTGCACAAACTCCACTCTGAAGAAACCTGACTAACCACAGTTAGTGATGCTTAAAAAACACAAAACAGTTTCTCAAACAGATAAACTACAAAGAAACTGAAGAGATCATCGCCAACAACTCCGTTGCCACCAAATATTATTGTTTCATGCACTAATACCAGATATCTCTATATTACCTTCTTAGATACTTTTTGCACCAGTAGCCACACTGAAGCTAGAAAGGTGCTTGTTTTCATATCCCTAGTTAAACACCAGCCTTTGAACCTCAGCTCCTAGTGGAAGGAAAAGGAGACCTGTGAGGAAATGTAGAAATTGTCCTCCTAGCAATCAGGACACTTAGCAACTGGTACTGAGCCAAGCTGCCTTAGAGAAGCTGATGCTGATTCAGACAAGGGCTAGGTGGTGGGAGTGATGTGAGTCTCAGATCTGACACACTACTAAAACTTTTGTCAGATTTTGTGAAGTTACTGATAAAATAAGTGTTCTCATGGCCGGAGAGTTTGGATATGTAAATGAACCATTCTCGTGTTTCTATGTTTTCTTCAGTTAAGTTGGGTTTACATGAGCCTGGGATGCATGATTTCAGTAGGAGGGGAAATAAATTCAGAGGATAGGGTGGGGCCTTTCACGTTCATCTCTAAAAATGTCAAAATTGACAAGCATATGTCCAAATTCTATTTCTGTATAATTATTTCAGGAAGCAATCACAAAAAGCAAGCACACAGACAATTCCCTGCTGTTAATTGCCTTCAGTGTGTCTAGCTCATATCAGGCTTGGGGTTGTGCTGTATCACAGAGGGACTTCCTAGTAGTATTGTTCTATACACAGCAGTCAAGTTCCAGGTTCCCTCCTGGCTGTAAGCAGAAAATTAATTAGAACCCAGCTATTTTGTTTCAGTGTACAGTCTCTAGTGTTTCTGAAAGACATTCTGCCAATGCTTTATCTAAAGTCTTTCATTATAAAACTTCACAGGAAAATTTCATTAATATTCTGAGGCTGTGTGTATTTGTCCATCCGGGTTGATAACTTTGTGATCATTTCAATACATGTTAACGCTTGTTTTTTCATTCAGGTTTCATGAGTGAGTGAAAGGATATATTGTATAGTATTTGTTGTGTTACACACTTTTCTTTTTTGCATGTATAAAGCATAGAAAATTGTTCTCATTTCATTGTTAACACTACAAATGAATTGGAGAAAAGCAGTAGGTGTCAGATGTGGTAAGTCACTTCTTGGGGGCTCATCTTGTAATTAAGTTCACGTATCAAACTATGGAAAATTAAGTTTGTAACTTTCCTTGATCCCCGAACTTTAAAAATTAGAATTAGGATTCATACATTCTGAAGACAAATAAGTTAAACAGACTGTTTTATTTAGCTCTTCAGATGCAGATTTCTTTGCCATTTTGGTTTGGTCTGGGTTTTGGTTTGGTTTTGTTTTGTTTTTGTTGTTGTTGCTGTTTAGACTCTTTTAGTTATTGTAAAACTTCTCTCTTTTGCTCTCCAGTGAGTCCTAGCATACAAAGGAGTCAACAGTACAAGAGAACCAACTAATTTATTTCAAAACTTAAACAAAAAAGTTCT
The DNA here is from genome assembly GCF_000691845.1 of Merops nubicus. Lineage (NCBI taxonomy): Eukaryota > Metazoa > Chordata > Aves > Coraciiformes > Meropidae > Merops > Merops nubicus. The sequence continues at coordinate 5,635 of NW_008625982.1, forward strand.
CCTCTAATAACAACTGGAGAGAAGAAACAGCATTACCAGGGCAGTGCTTATTGTACGCTGCATTTTGCAAGGAGTGTTTAGAGTGCAAGTTTGGCAGAGAGTTCTACTATATATATAGACACTATGACAGGGTAGTCAGCTTTGATTAATGGAGGGCTCTGAGTTCAAGATGTATTTTAGTGGGGATTTTTCTTAATACACATTTGTAGTCAGGTGATCATGAGAGAATCTAGATTTGTTTGTTTGAGTGTTTCCAGCTCTTACTGTTACAACACTGAGAACTTGAACTACATGCACTCCAAAGGTTCAAAATAAAACATCAGAACATAATTCTTTAATGCACTAGACAGTCCTAAAATGCGCTATTGTTTTTAAAATCAAATTTTCTGAATTCTTGGAGTTGAGTATATTGGATGAGTGTTTCATAGAAATCTTCCTGACATATGTAGGCTCTATCCCTTAGAAGACATTGTCTATTACATATGACTTAAACTACAATTGCCATCAAAACCAAATGTTCACATGCATATATTTGGTTTCATCTTCTAAAATACAGAATTAGATCACTAAACAGGCAAGTTTCCCAGCCTTTCTTCTCCAATGCTGTCCCATATCCCAAACTTAATTTGTCTAGGCAGTGACGAGTGGAGATAATTGCAAGCTGGCCGTTACCACCTGCTACATGACTGTGCCAGTTCAACAGAAACACATGCAACTTCTCCCTGAGTAGTGTGGAAAGGCAAATGCACCTTCACTTGCCTCACAGTCCCAATGCAGGGAGAGTTCTGCTGAACTATAGCAGAAATAGTCTGTGACAAGCACGACATCAGGTCCTCAGATCAGTCCCATTTTGTATATGGACTGCACGACATAGAGTCCAGATGCATTTTTTTCCCATCTATTTTCTCTAAAAGGCATATTGTCATTTCCTAGTAAGTAGAAGCTAATTTGTTTCTAAATACCAGCAAGACTGCTTAGAAGGCAAATGCTTTTATTGAAGGCAGCTTACACAGTGTGTCTTTCAGTGTTCCCTGGGAAGGGGTTGCACTAGGAGCAAGCAAGCTCTGTCACCTACAATAAAACTATGGTGACGAGTCTTCCATATGTTAAATAAAAGCTCTTACCTAGAGTGGCTGTGACCTTTTTGTCACACATGAATTCCATGAAGAGAGAAATTTCCATGTAGCATTTGAGCAAGGCATCCATTTTCAGGAAAAGGTTCAAGACAAAGGGATACCCAACCTGGAGTGAAGTGCCAAAGCCCTGGAGAGACTCTATGTCTCTAAGCTGTGCAGACCTTGGGCAGAACATACTTTATACAAACAGATCTCAAGAAGGTCCCTGACGCCCACAATGGCCATCATGAAGCCCATTTTGATATTCTTTCCAGGTTTTGCATAAAGCCCACCCCAGCAGCAGGAAGTGAATTGTCCTTCAGAAGGGTGAAGAGGGTTATACACTGGGACCTTGTCCTCACATAACATAACTTTCAGAAATGTGTTTTGTAATGTGAAAAAATATATTATGTCAGGATCACACCACTTCATTCTGAAAGAATTTATACCTAATTGAAGGTACAGACAGAAAATTCCCATCCATTGTACCAGGCTGAGTACAGCTTTTTACAATTTTTCCCATTAAACTGGGCAACAAAGAATAATCCATAATTTATTTCATATTATATCACTGTTGAATAACTATTTAATAAGAAGATGAAATCTTTCCATGGAGTCACCTCAATGTAGTTTTTGCTTATCAGAAAATGTATTTGATTGAGTCCTTCTAGAATAAGAACCTTATAAGATAGTTTGTTAGTCATAATCTACTCTAACCATTTCAGAATAATGCACTAAATTAGTCCCAAGTGGCACAAATAAATGGTCTGACAGGTGATGGCAAGATTCTTGTTCATAGATATCAACCTTGTGAAATAGAAGATGAAATGTTAGGCAAGTGAGTTTGAAGGTGCATAGATTGTTTAGGTGACTGGGTGAAGCATAAGCATTATATCATATGGTCTGGGAGCTAGAGTAGAGGACGTGAATCAAGGAATGTTCAGAAAAAAGAGGCAGAGGTTATTTTAAGAAAAAAATCTGAAGCTTTCCTTCCCATACGAGCATGCAAATAAGGGTATATCTTAAATTAGCTAAGATTTTGTGGTTGCAAATGGTGTTTACTTTGAGTTCTTCTATTAAAGCTGGGGAACATTCCTGATTGCCGTGGGGTATTCCCGAGTCTATAAATGTCCAGGAGATCCTGTCACTCTCATTTGGTGCAAAGATCAAATATGTGCTCAGTCTGACAATTCCTGAAAGAAAGTCTGCCAGAAACAGCTAGAGTTGCCAGCAAGTGGGAGCCTCTCTGAAAACAGGAGAGGAATGTGAGCATTTGAGTAACTTCCTTGGTTTTTAACCAGACAATTTTGCCTACATGGTCACAAAGCCATGGTGTTTTCTTGCAATCCTCTCATTCCAATACCAGTTTTCACCTGACACTGAATCACTCGGTATACTCAGACCATCAGCTGTGCTGGGCAAGGACTGCCTACTCAGCAGATATTGTATGGGCTCAGCAAAACCTATCCCATCTTGTTACCCTACAATAACAAGATTTAAAGCTTAGGTGAGCTGATTTTGTTTTCCATTCAAAAATTTAGAGGAATAAAAAAAAAAAAGAAAAAGAAAAAGAAAAAGAAAAATCCAAGTTGTGCATAACTGCTTAGTAAGTGGTACTTATTCACACTAGAAAAGAAATTACCTACTGGAAGATTTGAAATTCAATATTGATGTTCCAGGCACTAACACAAACTTTTTTTTCTTGAGAGAAGAGTTAGCTTTTATTTCATTTACCCTTGCAAAATTTTCAATATGGGTTGAATAATCACCTCCTTAAAAAATTCTGAAGTTTAACTTATGAGACCTAGTTTCAAGTGCTTCATGCTAGAGGTTTAAGTAAAGATGCTCAATTTATGTATTTTCATATACAACATAAACTGACTGCTTAAAATGCAGGGAAAAAAAAAAAAGAAAAGAAAAAAAAGTAACTTAGAAACCACATTAGTTTGACTTTGGAGATGTCTGGAGAACTTAAAAAGGAAGGAAAAGGAGAACAAGGTCAATCATGAAGAGGGTACAAGGGGTGGGAATTTTTCTTGATCTTTCAATTTCTAATTTTCTTGTGTGAAACCTCATTAAAATATGTTTACTTCCTTATATCATGTTTGGTATTAATGCTGGTACTTGTTTACTGAAGACTTGAGCAAGCACCTTATTATTGGTCACATTCTTATTCTTGAACGAATAAAGGGGATCCAAAGTTTTTGAAACATAAGGTAGTTCATGGTAAAAAAAAAAAGAACAGGTAAGGTGCAAGCTATGATCTTCAATATGATAATTTCAACATAATCTGTAATTATCCTAACAGTCATCTTTTCAGCAGCCAGATTTATATTTAGTTACCTCACAAGAAAAAAATCCTTCTGAAGTTACAAGTCAGAAAACCAAGTTAAAGGCAATCAGTCTGAAAGTAAGGTACTAATCATCAAAACAGTCTGATTTATCATAACCCATTAAAATGTTTTTTGGATGAAAGTTGTTTGTGGAAAAAAGCTCCCTTAGCAGGCTAGCCTCTGTGCCCTTGTGACTGAAATCAGGAAACAGAATGTTTCTGCCTTTCACTGCAGGACTATGGGATTGGAAAAAAGAGAGTTATTATCACTGATAGAACTTCTGCTATTTAGCATGAGATGTTCTTAAATGAAACAAAAATTCGTGTGTACTGTGCCTAGAACAGGAAGCTTTCTATCATTGCAGTTCCAAATTATTTTATTTCTTGGTTGAGAGATTGTATTTCTAACGGAAACTCTCTGATTCTTATTTTGCCTTTTACTTTGTTGTTTATAAAATCATCAGAACTGAAGTTGCTGTTACGCTAATGTGATGTTTACTTTACAGGTGTTATTGCAACAATTTTCTTCTAGTATGCTTTAGACTGACATTTCCAGCATCAAGAGAACTCAAAAAGATAGTCAGGATGACAGAAAATCATTCGATGCCTTTTTTTAATTTTTTTTTTTTTTTCCAGGCTGATCATTTTGTTAACAACCTTGCTGTTTGGAAAGAAAAGCAATTTATTTCAAGTCCTTATGTCTGCTGTCTCATTGGAGTAGATAGGCAGAATGTGTATGCAACCCAGCCAGGACCATTGCCTTGCTCAGCTCTTGGAAACCCGATGTGGAAACAGGTCTTTACAAAAGCAGAGATCTGATATTACAGGGTAATATTGTATGTGTAACAACTAAAGTATCAGACGACATGTTCATAATCTGTTCAGATCGCAACGACAATCTTTCATTAAATATATTTCAAATTGCCACTGTCTTCCTTGAGAATCAAAGAACGGTGCTCGATAATGTCAAGTTCTCATTGAGCTAACTAAAGACATAGTATCTGACTGCCTAATTTTAATATTTTTGTGATTTACATGGCTTAAACTCTTTAGTGTGTACATTAAGCTGCACCTTCTGCACACAACACAACACTGAGATAGGTCAAGAATCTTCTGTTTTTTAAAACTGGTCTTTAACATCTGTTGAGAAACTGATTTAAAATATTTTACCTATAAACACAATAAACATAATTAGTATAGTGTGATGCAGCTTAGGTATGCAGATGAGTAAGTGGTGACAGATGCTTGTCTATAGAGCAAAATATCATATAAAGATAGCTGTGTACCACCGTATCACAGTCACCCAGATGCTGGAAAACATTAGCAAGAAGCTGAAGTTCAAGCCTCATTTTGATAATTTTTTCAAATGACGTCATTATTTAAACAGAAAAGTACACCCCTCATTTTTGTACTAAACCAGCTTTTTCTTTTCACTGTTTGTTCTTTCATTTATTTACCCATAACATTCTGATTGATAGGATAATGCAGAAATAGCCTAGTCACATGGCCACAAAAACATTTTCTTCAAGGAGACCTCAGCAACAAAGCATGAGAAGTTTAGCTCCTGAAAACAGAAAACCTATACTTCAGCATGGACTGACTTCTATTGCAAAGTGTTTTAGTAGAAATCTGTGAAACAAGAAAATGAAGGTTTGTTTTAAAGTAGCATTAGGTAATAAAATGGAAATGTTACTGATAGAGCTGTGAAAAAATCAGGCTAGGCTGAAATTAGAAGCTATACTACATTTGAGGAATATATGGTTTTAGGACAAAGCAACACCTTAATTGGCTTAGCAGCCTCTTAGCAGAGTTTCCATCCTGATGCATGCACTCAGTTTTGAAGATTATTTATTTCTTCTAGCCATGTACTTACCTGGGCTAATGTAAGGACAATGCGTAACTAACACAGGAGCTGTGTTGAAGTTATGTTAATGTTTGTTTATAAAATGTTCTGAGATACTCAGAAGGGAGAAATTGTAGAAGAGCAAAGCATTTATATGCATGATGATGATTTGGGAAACCTCCTTTGTCTGATTCTTCTTTGACTGTGATATAATGGATGTCTGTAATCGTCCCAGCATGGCAAAGTATTTGGACCCAAGAACTAAACAGAGTAACATTTTTTCAGAACAGTTGTTACAGTGTTTAACAAGATTTTACTTAAAAGAATAGTTATGTCACATTTTGAAATGTTTACTTGTCAAAGGGGCCCGGGCTTCAAGCACTAGTGGTAGACTTGAAAAGGAAGAGGATAAAACAATCAAGATCTCTCAGGTTTTGTACCTCCTCTTACTGCATCTGTGTTGCAAAGACTTGTTCAAATTAGCAAGGTCCCCCTTGAAAGTGGTGACAATGGAAATCAGGGCAGGTTCTTCGGATCATGAAAGGCTGTTGCTAGCAGCACATGGCTTGTAAGTTGTTGGCTCCCTGCATCTTGGTATCACACATGGAAGTCATCAGAAGGTTTCTTCATATGAGACAACCGTTACCTTGGCTAATGTGCTGGAGTTCGGAGTAAGACCTATAGACCTAAGCTATTGGAAGAGTGGAAGCACAAACATTTCTATCACAAAAAGTAGGATAACGTCTGTTTATGTATAGGGCTCAATCTTCTCTCTTCGATGCCCGCAAGGATTTTCTTTTGGCTTGAACAGAAGGAGGACTGTAGTCCTTATGGGAACTACCTGCTTTCTTGGGTTTTGCAGAAGGTGTGCTCAAGGCTGCGGGAAGAAGGCTGCTTAGACCTGTTGTTTGCCTTTGTTCATTCTCCCGACAGGTACAAGTTTTTATCTGTCTGCAGGTGTCTTCCTTTGTTGGTGAATGCCACAACAGACCTCCAGGTCCTCCTTCTGTAGGTCTCTAACCAGCTGACATTTAAACAGCAATTCAAAGTTTATAACTAAAGCCCTGGTTGGTGAGAGATTTGAAGGCACCATTTTACTGTTGTCAGCCATAACTCCAGCACAGCAGAGCAAAATCAAGGAGTCCCATCATTAAAACTGCAGGTGTTATTTCTATGACATTGATTTTTTCTGTTCTTAAAAACTCAGCTTCCACTTTCAAAACTGACAGAAACATGATGTCCTTCATTTCTCTTGCATGCGAAATAAGGCCTTCTCACAGGTAAAAAAAAAAAAAATCATCAAAAACCACAGACTACTGTTAGCAGAAGTGAATTACTAACTCAAAAAACACCAATGAATTACTGAACCAGAAAATACTTGCAGAAGTGACAGCGGGTTTTGCATTAACAAGTACATATTATAAGTTGCATACATCTAAACAATGACAGCCTCTATGCTACATCTAGTAATCATGTTTCCTTACACTGGCCATGATTCTGCAAGTGTTTGCCTGATATTCTTATCTGTATGCACACAAGTGGGCTTAGAAAAAGCCATGGTACCATGCTTCAAGATAACCCAGCAAAAACTGTCAGGTATTTGATTTTAAATTACAGTTTAATCGCTCAGCACAGATATGCAGGATATTTTTCCATGGTAGAGAAGTCCCTGTTAAATGACTCATTAAAGACACAGTTTGTTGCCCACTGGTTTAGCTCTAAAAGATATCTGAAGTAAGTATCTGAAGATACTTACTTTTAATGTTACCCATTTGCAACATAACAACAGTATAACTTTCTACTGTAGCAGGAAGGTGACTAGGGTTTTACCATTTTTTCAGACCAAAGATCACACTGCTTCTAAGAGCTGTCATGTCTTCTCATCAGAGATGGGAGCACTATTTCTGCCTTTTAGGTGATGACACAAAGTTTGGAGACATTGGGCATAGTTAGCCCTGTTGATAAGTGCATAAAAAGACATTCAGAGAAATGAATCCACTTCTACAAGGACAAACTGGTCAGATGATTATATCTTTTCTGATATGTGACAGTACAGTAAAAGGGATCAACTATGTCCTGCATAAATGTTCATATCCTTGGCTATACAAAATCTGACAGCTGCTTGTAAATGCAGGGTATACCCAGACTTACAAGATGTCTCACAATTACAAGAGATTGAGGGATCACTCAATAAGAGACCACTTCTAAAAGATATCCCAACATTTTAGACAAGTAAAACCTTCTGTATTTCATTTTTTCAGAGACCTAGTTTTCAAACAAATAATCGCATTGCCTTTGTTTTACGATTGTAAGCTTTACAATTTAGAGTGTCTGTTGAAGATGTTAATCTCTAGTTGTTTTTCATAGAGTAAGAGGACATATAGGTGTGTAATGAGGGCTGAGGAGGATTTCAAGAGGTCATCTCTCTGAGGCAGGTCCTGAGGCAGGATCAGCTATTTCTAAACAAGTCCTGTCGTAGTCATAAAAATTTCCTGACTCCATTCTTACAGCAGACAGAGGAGTTTGTCAGACTCCTGAGATAACCTGTTCCTATCTTCACTGTTACAGAATGTGTCTTTGTGTCTAACTTAGATGTGTTAGCTGGCAATTTAAGCCCATAATTTTTTACTCCATTTGCAGCAGATATTCTTACTTTCTTCTCTTTAAGAGTAAACAAATACTGCTCTTTCCTCACAGATCATGTTCTCTAGACCTTTGGCCTGTTTGCAGCTCTTCTCTGCACTCTCTCCACTTGATCTGCATTTCTCTTGGGAAATGGATGAGAAACTGCATGCAGCTAATGAACTGAAAGGATTATTCCCTCTGCCTCAGATATGAAACCTCTGTTTGGATCTGCGCGGGGTTCTTTTCTGTTATCTGCGAGGTTTATGGTTAGTTTTAGTAACCAATGCTTTGTCTGAAAACCCACAGCCTCCCATTCAGTTCCCAATAAGTTCTAGCATAGAATTGCATTGTATTTTGTAACTTGCTCACATAAACTCATTTGTCAAAAACACACTGAATTTGAATTGTGATTCTCAAAATAACCCAAACACTGGCTCCTGTTAAATCCCAGAGAGACCCTTTTAAAATCCTACCTCATACACAACTACACAGTATGACAACAGATCCATGATAACTGAACTCTGGGCTTTCTGGCTAGCACCAGACCTTGCCTAACAAATACTGGATCTAAGCTTTTTACTAATGAACATGGTGCAAAGAGAAGACATCCTCCCCAAGAAACTGTAGTGCACACATCTCCATTTCTCAAAATCTGTTATTTTGTCATAGATAACAAAGAAGATTTATTTGATTATTCTTTACAAATAATCACTAGCTGTTATTTATTCCTGTGGTATCTTTGGGATGCTTATAACAAATTTTTTTTATTTTATTTTAGCATTTTTCAAAGCATTTATGTTAGGCTGTCCAGTCCCATCCCATTTTTCATAACCAGTCATTCTTTTGCTCTTTTTCATCCTCTAGAACCTCACCCAGCCATAAATTGTTCTCTGAGTGCCCTGGTACAATTTAACTCCCACTCAACCCCATTTAAACATATACTCCATATAAACAGCCTCTACTTTTGCCTGATCCAGGCTGATTTTTTCCCCCTTTTTCACTCAACTGTACTAGCCTTCTTACCCTGTCAGTCTTCTTACTGAAGACATAGTATACAGTGGTATTCATTGTGTTCACTGTTGCTAGCTTTTTCTTCAGACTTCTTACCAAAAACCACAAAAATGTAATTGCAAAAATTTCCTATTTGCTCTTTAAATTTCTTGTGCTTGATTTTGTCCCCATATGCTTGGGTTATTTCTCAAAATACATCCTCTGGTTTTTTTTACATAATTTTCACTTGTTTTCTTTATCCTGAGTTTTAGGTAGAATGATGGTTCATTGCTATGCTTCCCATGTATTTTCTGTGATTGATAGTTTGCACTTGCATTCCTAATTTTGTTAAGAAACCACTAATCTCTTGCTCATCTCTAGAGGTCCCGAGGCAGAACTAGTTTTATATCTGTTATTATTATGCATTTTGGTTTCTGTCAGTGATCTCTACTGATATTTGCCTTGTTTCTCTTGTGCTGAGTTCTGATGCCCCAGAGATTTAGACAACGAAGTAGGAAGAACATTTGTTTTCCCCTTCCCTCCCTTCATCTTTCCCCACTCCAAGCTCCTTTCATGCCCCAGTCTCTTGCAATATTACTGCTCATCCTACAGTAGAAGCTGGTTATGTCTTGAACATATCTTGAAATTTAATATTTTTGAGCACCTCTTCTCACTCAGTCCTTGCTTTAGCTCTGCAATCCACCTTATTCACCTGCACAGACTAATTCTGAAAAAACAGAACCAAAGAATAATTCATGTGGGAAAGCAGGGCTTTGAAGGTTCTAATTCAACCCATTGTTCATAGCAGGACCCACTTTAGTCAGATTAGTCTATTTAGAGCCTTGTCTGATGTTGAAAATCTCAAGGGGTGGAGTTTCTGCAGCTTCTCTGAACATCTGAGTCTGGTGCTGAACCACTCTGACTGTGAAACACTTTTTCCTTATATCTGGTTGGAATTTCCCTTGCTGTCATCTGTGACCTGGCCTCTTGCCCTTTCTCTGTACATATATCAGTAGATGAGACCTTTTTAGCCCTTACAGTAAGCTGATGCTGTAAGAATATGCAGAATCCAGGCCTGGTCTGGGTCGACTTGTTAATGAATATTTCTTTCAACTCTGTACTTCATATAATACTGCCTTAAGTACTCATAGTTTTTTCAACCCACCCACTAATTTGGAAAAAAATAAAGAGTGAGGAGGCATGATGGGAGTTCTGGAAAGTGCAAATATTGTATTGTTCTGAAAGTGCAGACACAGAAGGAAAAAATAGCCTTTCACTGTACAAGCAAAGATATGCAATTTTTCAGCTGATGGTTTCCCCAAAACTCTATAGATGTAGCAGCAAAGCATACAGGAAAAGAAAAAAAAAAAAAAAAGTACCTGTAATCAGTCAATGCATTATGCAGGTTGGATAATTTTTCTGGGTATCTTGTTTGCAATATTTGGCAAGGAACAAAACTAGCAGATTTATTCATAGGTTCAGAGAGTACACATAAAAAAAGAACTAGCATGCTGGAAAGCAGCAAGCTAACTCACCTTTACCTTCTATGAATTTATCTCTCGTTATAAGACTGTTCCTTTTTTTCTCTCTGCACATGTTTGAACAGCAAGTCCTAATGTAAAGGCTGCTTTTGTGAGATGAGACACTCTGAGCTTTAGAAAGGAGACTTCTTGGGATTGTGTCAGGACTAAGGTTAGGTTAAGGGGGTACTTATGTTTTCTGTCAGGTGATAGTGTATTAAGAGGTCATAATTATCAGCTAGCAGGATGATGAGGGTGAACCTCAGCGGCACTTGTCAGACTCACTATCCTTCTTGTTCCTCCACAGAGGGATAAGAATGCTGTGCACTAAAGTGGTTGCTGAATTTCAGTTAATTTATTAGATAGTAGGTTAAAATGTCACATAAAAATAGCAATGACAAGTGATGAGTAGATCCCAGAGACAAATAACAAGCAATCAATATCTTTTAGCAAACATAGCAAGCTCTGGAAAGTTGCAGAAGGGTATTGAAGGGGTTTTGTAAGAAAGTGTGCATACAAACGTACATATATAACCACTGTTAGAGGGTACTCACCAGGGCGACAACTTAACTCATATAATCCAAGCTGCTATATACTACAAGCTTCTGAAATATTGTATTTCTGAGTATTTATATGGTACTAATAGGGTACTGGTTGATAACAAATAGCCATTATTGGAATAAGAAATTCCCTTCTGATTCAAATGGGTCTAAAAAAGTATTGTTTCCATGAAATATTTTTTGGAAAATTGCTGAAACTTACCGTTTCAGTAAGGTCAAGGCACATGATTTTGATTTTATTGCTATTTCTGATTATTCCAAGTGCTCATTTGGGACACTTCCATGGAAAAGTTGACAAACAATGAAAATACTTCATTTCATATTTTCTGATGAAAGAATATTTAAAACACATATAGCCAAATTCAATTGAATTTTAAAGTGAATTAACGCAAGAGCACTTGAAATTTACTCATATCATGGTCTCATTTTTAAAACTTACCACAAAGGCTTAGAAGAAGGCTAAATAGACTAAATTATCATTGTATCATCTGTGATCCATCACAGGTAAATAGCTAGCTAGAGAAATAATTAAATAAAAGATTTTACATTATGCCAAAAACCTGTTTTTGTGGTGGATAAATAGTGGCAGTTTAAACTGCTTCAAGTAAATGTAGTAGATATTTCAACACATATCTTATGGATAAAGGTATATGTAAGGAATATATAAAACCTGTAAGATTTATGATCTTCCAAAAATAAAAGTTAGTAGTTGAAGTGTCTGCTTGATATAGTACAAAATAATCCCAGTCTGCCTGGTAATTTTTTGCTAAGCATATTTGATATGAAGCCACACTATCAAAATGCCAACACATTTCTGAGTGCTCTTGCCCAGACTTGTGACACCTAAATGAAGAGAGGCACATTTGAAGGTGTGTGTGGACTTGCATATCTGCATACACAAATGTTTTTTGTGGAAGTGAGGCACTTTGGTTGACATAAATCTCAAAACAAGGATATCTGCTTCATTTCTATGACCTGGTTACTGAGACTTTCAACTTTCTGTTTCAAATAACATGTCAGATGTTGTTTCTGTCCTGCTGGAAATGGGAGAGAATTCATTAGCTACTTTGGAAAAGTAGGTGTGTACTTCCCTTTTAAGCTGCATTTTCAACACTGGCCATTACTTACATTATCCAAACAAGCTGAAAAAGAGTTCTCAGTGTGTAGGTCTGTTATTTATACTCAAGCATCACTGAATAACTTCTGTTTTCTATGGCATGAATTCATCCAAAAGCATTTCAGCTTGTACTGGCCAGGATTGGAGTAACTATGATATTGCTACTCCTGCCTCTATCTGCACTCCCACAGAGTTCCTGAGGAATTCAGATTGATGTTTACTGATGTAATTCTTAAAGGACAGTGAATACTGGAGGCAACCCTTGCACTCTTAGAACTGCACAGAAATGCAGATTATTTACATGAAAACCTGGAATCTAGTTAAAAGTGTCTTTTACATGCTTGCTTGTCACCTTTTTAACACTGACATTTACTTGTAAAGGTCTGTCTTAAAAGATACTCTAAGGAGGAAAAAGAATTAAGAAAAAAAAAAAAACAACTAGGTGCTAAAGCTTTCAGAGGGATGGAGGAGCTGTGACAGTTGTTGAGAAAGAGGAAGAAAAAAAAAAAAAAGAAGGAAAATCAGCTTCAGAAAGGCACCACAAAATCATGGAGGGGGGAGGGGAAAGGTATCTTCTGGCAACAAGAGACAACTAAACAAGCTGCAGAGTTCAGGAAGGGTTAAAAGAAGGTGACTTTCAGCAAATGGTAATTTGTGCAGACAGAGGAATCATGGAGAAGATCTATTTTGGCTGAAGATAAATGCAAGAAAGGAGATAAAATGCCAACAACTTTGCCAAAATGTTGCTCAACTTCTTGTAATTTGGGGACTTGGCTTGCAAAATATCGGGTCAGTTGAACATTTTTTTTCCTCCAAGAAATGTACAAAGGAACCACAGCAAAAAGCAATGAATAGAGCTTAACTCATGAGTCTGGATACAAATCAGGATGTGGTGAGGTCTGTTTATCAGAGTCCTGGATGTCTGATGTTCTCCTATTACACTGAGGATATACTTGCAGTAGCTACCATGTAAGAATTGTGCAATAACTCATATTAGGTGATCTTGGTGATACCCATACTGTTCCTGTTATGCCTTTGTCGAAAACTCCTTTTGTCTCATTTGGCACTCTGTGGAACCAGCTTGGGGTTGCATTTCTCACATCAACCCAACCTCCTCTACTGTCAAACGTATGCAAGCTGCTTTTGAGAAAGGGATTACCTGGAGCATAGGTAATACCTTCTCATTTTGCATGAACATATTGAAGAAGGTGTAAGGAAGCAGTGAGTGAGACTCCTGATGGGAGAAGGTATCAGAGAAAGTAATGATCATACAATAATCATGAGGCCAGGTATAAGTTCTCTTTCTTATTCTGAACCTACTTAAAAGCAAAGATAACAGATGGCTTTAAAAGCTTTTCTGTAGTTTGCCATGTCTGTCCTTTTTGATCAAGATAATATCAAAATCAGTCACAATAACCAAAGAGAAATGTTGTTTTCTGTGACTTGTGGGTTTTGCTGAGAATAGTTCCTTTCTACTTGAATACCAGCTCTGTGATTTTAACCTAATGAGCACCACTTTTAATAGAGGAGCATTTCTGGTTTGCACAGAATTCCTCCTGCCTCTTCATTAGATGATCTCAAGAAAAAGTTTCTGAAAGCAAGTCCAAAGAAAGGTTCATAAATATGTTGGCTGACTTAAAAACTAGAGAGAATAAAGGAAGAAGCAGCAGTTAACAAAAGCTTTGAACTTTGGTACTGCTTGGCTTGAAAGATCATTGTTTCTGTGACAAACAAAAAAGATGGTTCTGCCTTTTAGTTCATATAAGAATAGATTTACATGGGGAGTTGAACAGCTTCTACTACAAAATTTCTGTCTAGATATCTATAATGGTGAGGGCTCTGTAGTGTCTCAGAACTTCATCATGATAATAAATTTGTCTCCACAAATCCATTTCATCAATAAGATTTAGTGTTATTCCTGTTTTAGAGCTATCACAGATTATGTGATCTAGCCTAACTCACACAGCATATCACAAAGTGATCAAGAAGAAGGCTCCAAGAGCCTTGATATAGGTCCTAAGTACTTTGACATAAATCAGTAATTTTACTCTTCCTCAGTGCAAAAAGCTTACTTGCAATAGGCTGTAATAGCACAAAGCACTCTTGAAAAAAGGCGGTAGTGTGTCATTATTTTCAGTTGGTCACAAAAACCCTAGAGTAGGCACTGAAATATGAGGAAATGCAAAGTGAGACATTGTATCTGATATGCAATGAGTTTCCTGCACCAGAGGCTGACCCACATCAGATCTACATCTGCCAGCTAGTCTGTGTAAGAGCAAATTGCAGTTTTAATGGTTTATAAACCACCAGTTTATTTTCAGAAACTGGCAGCACTCATTCGGAATAGCAACAAATATGACCAAATGCAGTTTGGTTAGTAAAAGTTGTTATTTGGCATCCACCTGTTTCTCAATGGTTTCCTTCATGTTATCATTTTATAAAGAACAGAAAGACCTTAGCACATGACATACAGGCTCTGTGCTTGACAAAATCCTGGAGCAAGCAGGTCACTGGATTTTTCCTGGGGAATCATTGAAGTTGGCACATCTCAGTCTGTAACTGATCATTCATGTCTCTACGTTTCTAATGAAATATATATGAAATAATTAATTTTATATAAAACTATGTATCTATCTATCAATCACTATCTTTCAGGTACATCCTTCCTATTTCCTATATGAAACGGACATTGAAACCTGACCTGTGAAGAGCCTGAACAATCCAGTGGGTTTACCTCTTCTCTGGTAATTTAGCAGAAAAGGTAGCAGAAATCCTGTTTTAAGAATTTTTTTCTGTATTTGAATGAAATTGTCTTGCCTCACTGTGTTAAAGAACACATTTAAAACAAAGCTCAAGATGCTGTTGCCTTCTTATGCTTCTGTATTCAGGATGTTCCTACCATTTTTACCTACCAAATAGCAGTTGATAAATCCCCGGTGGTTTAGTGTCATGTTCCACACAGGCAACTTTCTAAGCATTGTACAGAGAACACACCTTAAATTCTCATGAGGAAGGAAGAGTTTTGATTACTGAAGGATTAAAGAATAGTTTTGGTGGGGTTTTTGTTTTGTGTTTTTTTTTTTTTTGTTTTTGGGTGGGGGTTTTTTTTGTTTTTTTTTTTTTTTTTGGGGGGGGGGGGTTTGGTTTGGTTTGGCCTTTGTTTTTTGGTTTGGTTTGGTTTGTTTTTTTTGTTTTGGTTTGGTTTGGTTTTGTTGTTGTTGTTTGGTTGGTTGGTTGTTTTTTTTTTTTAACTGACTGCACTATCTGTGGAAGCAAAATGTCAAACCGAGATGAAACCGATGGATATTATATGCTAGAGGTTTTGTAATGTGTGTGAGTTGAGCCACACACTATGCAATATCAGGAAAAGTGAATGCAAGGTGTTCAAGGAATCATCTAACTGAAAGCATGAAAAAAAAAATATTGTTAAGAAATCATCACTGAACACAGAGATGCTCTAAGTGGGACCACAAAGAGTCAGGTGTTAGTCCTGGCATTATTCCAGACATACACTGGTGAGGTGGAAATGCATATGGAAATCGTAGAAAATAAGTCATGTTCTCAAGAGATCATAATTTCCAAGCCCAAAACAACATGCTCATGCTGCTTTCTACAACTGCTGCCCAACCTCCTCTTAACATGGTTAGCCTCCTCCCTTTAATACATCCACAGCCACCATGACAACACGCTCCAGCACTGCAGGAGGTTTATGATGCTTGGTCCTTTCTAAAATGCAGAAAATAGATGATTCCCCTCCTTCTGGCTCTTCCCTATGACGACTGTTAGTCCTCTTGTGTTCTCATTTCTAGACTGAGTATTGTTCATCATTTCAGTGTCTGCACTTATGTCATATTTGTAGATATTTCTGTGTTCTAGTCTTTTCTCTACCTCTCTGGACTCTCTTTACTTGCTCTACAGTTGTTTGAAAAGGGGAGGAACAACCAGGAAGAAGGAAATTCTCTAGATTTCCCCAATGCAGACAAGATATTTGAGGTGGAGTGTTACCAAGGCCAAGTAAAATTAACCTCGTGAGTCTGACAGTTTTCCTGCTCATAGAGCCACTGTTTGCCTTTTTCAGAAGAGCATGACACTACAGATTCACATTTCTTTTCTCAGGACATATTACTTTAATTTACCAATATAATTTTTGAATTTTAGTACTGTCCTTGAGTGCACTAGCAGTCCCTCCTGGCTGTATACTTGGCCAGTTAGCTCTGGGCCTCAAGAGATTTTGAGGACAACCAAGTAATTTAAAAGGCAGAACACAGTGTTATATTTTTGGGTGTTTGTTTTTCGCATCTATATGAATAAACTAAACCTCAGAAAATAGTATCTGTGTCCAAACCCTCTGTGTATTGTGTCTGACTCTGCATTATCTACTGATCAGTACTGGGGTACTATCATATGAGAGGGTAATTTCGATCCCAGCCAGAACTGTGACAGAGTGTTTTAAATGTCTGAGTACTAAATCCCACTGCCTAAGAACCTCCTCCAGTTTTCTTTTTACTTTACTAGTATTGACTGCCAGAGTGTTAGCAGTTGGGCAAATCTAACCAAAGGTGTTACCCAGGCATCTGAAAAGTGATGGCAGGGTCCCTGCTGCATGAAGATCTGTAAGCGTGGATGCTTGTGTTTGAAGAGTCATGAAAATAAGGAGAATTCTGCTTTGTCAAGAGGATGTCTACCTACCTGTCTGCTGTTATAAAGTAGTCAACTACCTTTCAGGCTTTAGCTGAACCAAAAGCTTTCCCAAGTGAACTGTTCAAAAATATGCAAGAGTCTAACAGAAAGTTACAAGAAGGACTGCTCCAGCTGAATGGCTCACTGATCCCAATTACAGCACACACAGAGGTGATCAGCATACACAGGAGGTGTTTCAGTCACTCAGAAGAGTCTGTACCAAGAACGAGCTGAACTCCTAGGACCAATGAGAAACAATGGTTTATGCTTTGGTGTATCTGGTTGGATATGTTGTTCCTGCTAGGCTTACCACCTAGTTCTGAAAGTTTACATTACTATTTGTCAGCTGAAGGACAACATAATGTTTCTTCTTTCCCTTAAGACCAATCATTCATCAATGCATTAAATACAGTACAAGATTGGACATGAACCTCCAACACTGTTTGGCACCAACAGGGCAGTTCCGTAATCTACAGTGCTGTCTTTTGTTGGTTTATTAGAGACAGACAATTGCTTTGTTTATCCAGGTTCTCGTATTGGAGCCTATCCTGGAACATTTCAGGTTATGCAACTACTTAAGGGCTGAACAAGGCAACATTTGATAAGCATGCATTTGTAGGCTATGCAAAAGTCTTTAGCATCCGTATGTTGCTCCATGGTGCCCAGGGCTAAACTCTAAATTCTGAAAATATCATTGAGCAACGATGGGACATTGAAAGTCCATAAAGATCCTGGCTTTTGGGAAGCACCGAGAACCATGTGAGAGGTGGAAAAGATCCAGGATTTTCCCTCAGCCTTATCTAGATCCTTTCATGACCTTGCAATACAGTGTTTGTTACTGACAGTTTGACTAGGCTGAGCATAACGCACAACCAGGCAGCAACTCATATCACCCCTCATACTCCCAGGAGTCAATATAGGGCTACGCATTTGTCTCATGGAGAACAGGATTGTGCAAAGCTCTGTTTCTGAAAAAGAAGCTTAGAGGTCACAGTGGATAGTCTCCCACACTCTATGCCAAAATCACATGCATGCTTTCTGAGGCTGACAAGGGAATGCTGACAAATTCCACCTCTCTTACACATCATAGTTGGCAGGTGTCTGTGAACTCTTCACTTTTACAGCAGGGCTGTTCAGCGATTTCTGCTTAGATTATATTTTATTCCTTTTCCAGACACTCCTCGTTTCCAGTGATCTGGGTGCTGACGTGCTCTGATGCTGACAGACCATCTACCTGTAGAAAAACTAGCCAGGCCTCTGGGATATAAGATACCCAGCTGCAAGCTACTGCTGATTTCTCCTTTTGTTATGGATTCAATTCCATAAAAAAACCACAACTGGTTGGTTGTGTTTTTTGTTTGTTTGTTTATTTGTTTTGTTTTGTTTTGTTTTTCTTTAAATGAATGCCTCTACAGTTATGATATAGTATTTTTTTTTCTGGTCCTGGCTGAAAGTTACTTATTTCTGGGCTGAAGGTCAGGACTTTGGAGCTTACAGGGTGGGGAAAGAGAACAAAATGGTGTAATGCAGCATAGGGATCCCTTGGGTGATGGTTTGCCTTGGTTTCACTGGATGTTACTGTGAAATAAGTATTGTTACCCATATGAGGTACGGAGATTTCTTCTAGCAACCATAAGAAATTTAGCTAGTGCTATATACTCAGACATCTCATACATACACATGCAGACTGAGAATTTATTCTGAAGGGAAGAAACACTTACTGAGGTCAAGAACTAAAGGTACCTTACACCTAAACACTGGAGTGGATCCGGGAATTTTGCTTATTACCAGTTTATAAATTGATTTTCATCTGAGCCTCTTTTCAAGATTTATAAAGAAAGGTGTTCACTATGCAACAGACTGGGTCACATTTTCTAATGGGCTTCTTTTCTGTTGAAAAACTCTGGAAAACATCCACGTCTACATGTCAACAGGCTGATAAATTAATTTCACACTCTCTCAGAATCTTCCTGCTACCATTTTTTATTTTAGTTGTGTTCTTTTTTTTTTTGTTTGTTCAATTGTGTTTTTTTCTCAGTTTCTGTTTGGACATATTTTCCCAGCTGTCTTTTGGTTTCTTTCCCAAGAGAAATCTATGTTTTGTGTCCACCTCTGCTATTTACCTGCACAATAATCAAGAGAGAGAAACATGTTGGACCAGACTTACATCATGAAAAACGTGGGTCAGGCTCCAAAGGAAATAAAGTAATATTAAAGTAAGATTCATAGTTGGCCTTTTTTTTTCTTTTTCTCCATACTGTTGCTCATATATATGTAACTCTGCAGAAGCTGGTTTGAAATCTATGTTAAAATGAATTAATTTTATACTCCCAAAGCAGTAATATTCCAGGAGGCTATATGTAAAGCAAGAAATAAGCAAGTAACACAATATAGTACAGGTTTTCCACATTTGTTACTTCATTCCAGTAAATAAGTGGACTTTTATTTAATTGAAAATTAAAGTAGACAGACAAAAAAGATGGCTTGACTGCTCAGTGCTTCTTATGTTCTGCCACTCTTCAAGGTACTACTGCCTGTGCTCAGAGTAATTTTTGTGCCTCCAGGAGGAAGGAATATCCAAAACACTTTGTCAGTTGCAAACATTTTCTCCCACTGTCTTGTCTGAAGGGAGAGAAACACGTGTGAATAGTTTTTACCAGTTCTTTTTCCTTTCTTCTTCCACTGCTCACAATTGACTGCTCACTAACCCTCTCTCATGGTGCTTCATTAGAGTGGTGTGAATTCTTCACTTGCAAAAAAAAAGAATAGGACATTCACATCAAAAAAGGTCTCTTCTGACCTGGGCGAAGTCAAATTTGATGTAAGATTCCTCAGCTGTGCATTAAATTAATTGTGCTTCTAAATCTGTGCTAGTGGCTGCTTTAGTGCAGAATTGACCATGTGCCCATATGAACTCTCTGGCAGCTGCATTTGTGTGAAATTTCATTTGTTTATTGTTATTTTCAGAGCGAACAGAAAAAGCCTCCAAACAGACAGAAGTTTCAGAACATTCTTGGAGGGAATTGTAAATGATACCTGAGGCATGAAAAGTTTACCTTAGTCTGGAACAATGATTTTGATACACTAATTAGATACTGCTTGTTTTTCTATTATAAACCCCAGGGCTACTTCAATGCACAATTAGGAGGAGAAAGATCTCAACGAAATAGCTGTACTGTAAATAGAATAGCAAATAAAATGCAAATGTTTAGGAACATTTTTAGGTTGTCCTTTATAACTAATAAAATAACTGAGCTTAACAACTGTGGAACAAGAGAGTAACACACTCTAGGAAAGAAACAAGGAACTAATTAAATTTAGGTTAACTTGCAGTAAGGTTTTTTTTTTGCATCTGCACTTTAGTTAGATATTGGTGGAATGGAAGAAAACAAAGAGAAACTATATAAATTGCTCTCAACTTCAGGTCATGTGTACACATTATGACTGGAGTTTATTTGCAAACCTCCGGTGATGCTTGTTTACGAGTCTCTGTATTATTCTCAAAAAAAAAGAAGTACTTGCAAAGGAAAAATATTAAACAAATTAGCACAAAAATGTTTGTTCTTTGTTTTTGTTTTTTTCTAGATGACAGCATGGGAACCTCTCCTGATATAGCTTGAAGGGGCATAAATTTTCATCTCTCTTTAGCATGTATGTATGATACTTGGAGGGAGTGGGGGGGATATGTTTGTGTTTGTAATAGTGTTGTTGAAATATCTTGCAACCTGCGTTTTTTTGTTTGTTTTTTTTTTTTTGCTTGTCATGCTTAGAACAGTTGTCAGATTTTGCCTTAGTTCCTAAGTATTCCCCAGCAAAAAAAGCAAAGGTAATTGGGTTTGGGGTTTGTTTCCACTTGTTTCCCCTTTGTCTATCATGCAGAGTATAGTGTGTACCACAGACTTATCAGGGCAAATTTCATCTAGGTATTCTTCTCTACTAATGCAGAAGTTGAAGATTTTTTGTGGACTGAAGCAGATTTTAAAGATTGGAGAAGGGCTTGCAGTATTGCATATATTCCCCATAATTGTGGCTTGCTGTCTGCAGCTGAGTGAGGTGAATTGCCAGGGCCTCATTGTCAGTGTTAAACTGGTACATCCCCTAGCCTGCATTTGCCTCCTCCTTCCATACAGAAAGAAAGACTTGAAGTTAGTCCCTGAAAGAGTCAGTCAAGGAGAAATTATTTGCCATTTAAAAAAATATATGTTTCTTTGTAGGTAATTTTGCAGTGGGAAACATTTTTCAGCCTATCCTAATAACTTCACACAACTTTTGGAGACAGACAAATAAGCAGGCATCTGGATTTCCAGTGTGTTTTCTCCTTCATATCCACTTGATTTCTAGCTGAACACTGCTCAAACAGGGGGTGCATGTGCATATACACACAGTGCTGCAGCACAATTTTATTCACAGGCTAGTCAGTATGTTCTGAGTATGAGTCCCTCCATCTTCATTCAGAACAGCAGTGTACAGCTCTGCAACCTCAGAAGTTTTTGTCTGGACTGAGGAGGAAAAAGTAAAAGTATTCTTTCTGTTGGGAGTGGCAGTCAGAGAGAAAGGCAATGGATGGGCCAGCTGGCCAATATGTTTTTAGATAAATCAAATTGCTGCTGTTATGCTTAGGGACGGTAATTAATTCTGTCTCTGGGACTTGAACTTTTTGACTTTTAGAAGAGCTGGGAAAAACATTACCCTTGTCAGCAGACTGGAGTTGATTACAGATTTGTCAGAATACGTTATCCCATTCTCCAAAACAGATCGAGGGCCCTAAGGAAAGCAAAAACGCAGATTAAGAGAATTATATTCAAGCTGTCATAAATTATCTCATGCCAGGTATCCAGTTCCAGTCTGGCTTTGTGGTGAGCTGGGGATGGAAGAAGACATTCCTTTCAAAGACTGGGGAATGGGACTAGACAACCTTCTGTCTCCTCTGGGAAGGTGGTGGGTATGTCAGTCTATTTTGAATTGGTAGCCTCTGTAAGCTGCTGCAGACAAGCCTGCATTTGAAATCTAGAGAATTAGTACCCGTATTTCTTGTACAGATCTGTAGTTGTTTGTACATCAAACCAGAGAGAAAACTGTTTTTTTCCACTTTTTTTTTTTTTTTTTTTTTTTTTCTGTGAAAAACTGCAGCTTGCTGGGCTTTTTATGCTTCAGTAGTTCTACTCTTTATATCACTGGAAAAGCTAAAATACTTTGGCTGCTTTTCCCTGTGCTGTGGAGTCCCTTTTATTTACTTTAATAACCTGCCTCACTGACATTTGGCGTGGCCAGCTTCAAGTGCTGGTGGCCTGAGTCAGCGCACGCAGGTGTTAGTGTAAGCAGTCAATCTAATGCAGTGAACTGACTGCTCAGGCATGGTACAGCTCCATACTGTATTTTTAGACTATGGTACCTCTACCTTATTGCTACATGGTATGTCTTCTCTTTTATTGACATTTATAGAATGCAGAGTAGGGTTGAGCATACACACTAACTTGGGGTATCACCTTGCTGTAGTGCTTTGATGAGAGCACACTACAAACGTTATTAATCTGTTAGCATCTGGATAGGTTGGTTAACCTATTGTGACATTACTTTACAACGAATTGTTTATCTTCTAGTTGATATTTTGAACAAACTCGTGAGTAAAAATCTTTCCTGTGTAAATCTTTAAATGCAGTGCTCTCTCTTACTACCTTCATAATCTGCAGTTCTGATGAATGTGCTGAACTTCACTTTGCAATGAAATCATCACATTTATTTAAAACACTTTTAAGCTTAGAGAAGAGCTTAGCTCCATTAAAATGTATTAAATGCCACAAAAATAAATTTTGTAAGATTATATAAATTTTCAGAGATTACCTAAATACTAAATGCACTAAACCGAAAACACCTACAGAGGCTTCCCATAGACAAGGCAGTAGTGCAAACCACATGTTCCCCTGTGCATTCCCTCCAGCAGATCAGTCCCCTCAACCTGTCTGTCCAGCTGCAGGCCCATAGCTGTGGCTAACTCATAAGAATGGGCTGAACAACATAAACCTCACCCCAGTCAAAGCCTATCAACTAATATAATTCAGGAACATTATTTACCTTACCAATGTACCTGAACAAAATTCTGTATTTTGAATATCTGAAATTGGGACTTAAAATCTATGTTTGGACTCAAATTTTAGTGGTTCATTGTTAGTCATGAACCATGAAGTTAACTCCTTCCTTTCATTCTGTGGCTTGTATAGCTTCCTTTCATTGCTGTTCCTGCAAGTTATGCCTATTTTACTGGATTGTTTTCTGAAGAGATTTCCAATCTATGAGCTTCTTACTCATCAGTTAAAAATGGAGATATTTTCTCTGAAAGCTTTAAGTGTTAGTTTCCATACATCTATGGATCATTCTTAGAATTAGAGTAAATCTGTCACATTTAGAAATTCCAGATACCGGTACACCTTGCATTTTAATACTTGAAAACATTGGTTTTCCATTGTGGGAGAGGTAATGTGAAGTTTGTCCATTGGAATCTACAGAAAAAAATATGCAAAACAATGGGATATTTTCTCACCACCATTGAATCTGAAGATCTTTATATTTATCATTTTAAGTCAACAACAAAATATGAATCATGATTTCCAGATTTAAAGTCATTTTAAATCAAATTTAAAAACATTTATCAGGCTTATATTTGTCTATATCTTTTGGAGTGCGAACCTAGATCTCAGCCTCAGCAAGATAGGACTAACTATTATGAGAAGTTGTTTACATTAGAGCATTTCCAATTAAAAAAAAAAAAGTGCCAAGCAATACAACACGTAGAATGGTTTTATTATGCATTACTCCCTAAACATAAATATTGTTCAAGTTCTTTGACAACTCCTTTGGCAAGTTAAACTATTCCAAACAATAATAAATGCATACTAGTAGTTTTCCGTTTTATTTGTGTTGAATGACCACTTATTAAACATTTTTTCCCAATAATTTCCTTCCAAGAATGCCTAAAATATATTTAACTATATGTGAAATAGAGAACTGACAGCAGGCTGACATAATCTATTTCTGTGAGAGATGCATGTGTATGCTACTTCCAAGAAATGTGACACTAGTTAACAGGGTGACTGGCTGTGTTTTTGAAGGAATTGGTTCATTGAGAATGCAAGCACCTGACAATGGCTCTCTGTGCTATATCTGTAACTTGCTACAGAAGCAGGAGAGAGCTGATCTGAAAAAAGGTTTATTTGATTTCTATCTGATTTCTATATTACTAGAAGGAAATACAAAGATACCACCAACTTCACTATTGTAACACTAACGCTGTCGGTGAATACAGGATTATATAGAGATAAATGAGGTAAATGAACAGATGGAAAATGTAGTGAAGGGTAAGGATATGCAGTGCCTGAATTAAAAAATGTGGAATGTTAAGTGGGAGCATATATTTTTAAACTATAAAATAGTCTGGATGTATGTACGTGTTTAAAGTCTGGCATCTGGCATGTGTTACATGACTAACTTTGTTTGAAGAAACTCTGCCAGTCCTACATTAAGCCAAGTCCCTCCCTATTAATAAGTCCTGTAGTTCATAAAAAGGCAACCTACACGCCACCAGTTCAAGTGCTCTGAGAAATGTCCTCCAAAATGTCAACAGTTCACACTGCTGCCCTTGTGCTTGTGCCATCCGTGCAAGGGAAATCTTTCCCCCTTTGTTTTGGCATGGCTGCAGCGTGTTGTCCATTGAAAGCATCACGGTAAAGTTATCAGGGCTGTCACTCGAGAATTTGTGTCTTCATCTACCTGTTGTGAATTTTTTTCTTTGATTTTAATAATCTTAAAGGTCTCTTCCAACCTAAAGGATTCTATGATTCTATGATTTTCAAGTACCTGTGAGAACAGTCATTAAAAGCAGTATTAATTCTAATTTGAGGCTTCATCTGGCTGTAAATGTAATCTGTAGTGCACAGTTCAATTTGATTTAAACCAGCCCTATATAAAAAATTATGTTTCCCACCTCCACTCATCTCCTACCATGAAGGTTTTATGTACTCAGAATAAAATTCTGAGGTTGGAAGAGGGTGTATTGTTTCTTAACACTTTACTGCTGATAGTAACTTACCTTGCTACTCTATTTCTTGGGTGGGTCAGCATCTGGATTTAAAATTAAGCTGTCTTTCCTGCCTTTGAGTCTGATCATCTATAGGAAGAATTCTCTTGTACAGTAATGATGTCAAATTGTCATATATCCACTTCAATGTGTGAAAAACAAGTCTGTAATAGGATTTTCAGCAGCAAACTCAGCTCTAGCAGAGTTACTAATATTTATAATAGTTCATGTGTTCTTGAGAACTTTAGCTGTTTGGGGAAGGAAGGGTCAAGAGGTTACATATTTCTGCATTTCTCCCTCTCTAGCTATTAGATACAGTGTATAATTTATGACTCATCTGAATATGGACCTAGACCTTTCCTATAATGATATTCTCTTGGGGGAGGTTTGGGACAGCCCAAACAGTTATTTTTATTAACTCCTCTACTCTTTAAGATTCTGTTTTTCAAAGAGCTGAAGATAAAGGCTTTCAATGCACTAATCCCAAAATTGAAGTTGTAAGCACTGCACCTTCCAAATTTGATATGAACATGACATAACATGATTGAAGAGCAGCACCTGGGGAATGAAAGTCTTGACATTGCTGGTCATCCCCTTAAAAATCAATTACTAAAGTAAAGCAAATATAAGAAGATGCTATGTTCTGTCATAGACATTTAGAAAGTCTGCTGAGATAAAACACTTATCCCAAGTTCAGGAGAATTCTCTAGGCAAAATTACTACGTGCAGTCCAAAAATAGTCTGGTACGGTAATATGTATTCCTCCATTGCACTCCATAATGCTGACTTGGGAACTTCTCCTAAGCACATGTAAAGGATAGGAACCATAGCACTAACTTTCCTAGGATCTGGGCTAAGTTTAGATTGATTTTGAAAAGAGTATCCAAATAAGTTGCAGTTTCATCCTTCATTATTTGCCTGAAATTGAAGGATAGGTATTCTTGAAGTGTTATCCAAAATAAACTTTATTTTTTTCTTAATCCATCAAAACAACATGGTCATTCATACTCTGTTCTGTCAGTCATTTGTATAGCAATTTTCATCTCCTGTTTTACAAAACAATTTATATAATTAAACTAAATAATACCTCTAGGCTTGAATACACAATCTGGGAGCAGGTCTGAACTCGAAATTTTGTTCCAGTATCTTTCCGTAAGGAGCGAACTTACAGTGTCTTTATATACCACTAAGTAAGCTACTTGCTCCGCTGGCAAGCCTCCTGCAGAGCTGGGGCACTGAAGTGTTTTTCAAATGGGGCACTGCTGCTCTTTTCCTTCTTCTGAGAGAGTCCCCAAAGCCTTTCATTTTCACACATCCCTGATTACTAACCATGACAGTGTCTCCAGCCAGAGTAAGTCTCCTGTAACACTTTCTCCTCTATCTTCCTATGATCGACAACTGCTAAAATAACACTCCAATATTTTTAAACAGAATTTTTTTTTTTTTCTCCTGATCAAGCAGAAGAACACAAAACAGCAAAAGGCCCATATATCTGCATCTCAGCTTAACTTTATGATCTACTTGCAAGTTTGGCATGCATTCTCCTTCTGTCGGACTGCTACTTCTGATACAGAGGAAAAGGGCAAACCCTACACAACTCTGATGGTGCCTCTCTGTCAGAAATGCATTAGCTTCAGCCTGATATTCCATTCTTCTCAACTGATTTCATTTAATAGTACAGCATACCATTTGGTTTGCCTTGGAAGAAATAAAAATCTTATCTGCTTCTGACAGCTAGATGAGGGGATGTCCCTTATAATATGCCTCACTTGCGTGTACAAGTCCCATAAATAAAATTGTCCATAACAAATAAAAAACAAAGTCCAATATATAAAATATACTGCGGTAGGAACACACAGCATAACTTCTGTTTCACAGTTATTCAATATGTTTTTGCTGTTATTCCTTAGCATCTTCAAGGTAACTCACCCTTCCTTCATGGCCATACTTAGGGCACATATATAGTCTACGTG
Organism: Merops nubicus; assembly: GCF_000691845.1. NCBI lineage: Eukaryota > Metazoa > Chordata > Aves > Coraciiformes > Meropidae > Merops > Merops nubicus. The sequence goes on from NW_008625982.1 coordinate 32,461, forward strand.
TGGAATCACACTCTGCTGATGTTAGTCCATGCTGTGCTACTGACTTCCATGATCTCTTCCAAGTAACACCTTCTAATGATCTGATGCAAATCTCTCTCAGCTGAGAGGTTATCATCAGTCATTTAGGTCTGGTATTTTTTTCCCCCTTAGTTGTTTGCTTAGTTATATCACTGATGTCCTTTGGAAAAGTTTTGTATGTATTTTGCATAGCTAACATGCTTTAACCATCTTTTCTGTCTCCTAAAAGGGACCGTGTTGTCTCTTTACACTGCCTCACAGGCTTCAAGGCAGTCCAGGGTTTCTGTGGTGGTGTGTGTGTTGGTTCTGTCTCTGACACGCCTTGGCCCAGTATACACAGCACACACCCTTTGCCGGGCTTGAGAGTTTTCCACTGAAGGGGTGGCTCATGGCAGCCTTTCATATGGCTTGCAATAGCATATCCCTCTCATAAGAGGTGAGGTTTTAGAGCTCCTTTTATTGTTCGCATTCTTCTACCTTGTGTGAGAAGGCTGGCCCAATGAAAAGGCTGTCATTTGCTGTGCTGCATTATGGACGCTGACTGTAAAGGCAATACTTAGCTGGTGTCATCAAGAGTTGTGCAAGGCAGCTGCAATTGCTCTGCATCACTTGCTAACACCACCCAAAGCTCAGAGCTCAGCTCACTAAAAAGAACAAAATCAGCCACAACGGACTTGCAGCTGAAGTGAGTAGAAGGGAAGGGATTGTTTATCTCGCTTAGGACAGTAGCATGAAACAGATATTGAAGGATAAAAGGATGGTTTTGTTTACCAGTTGTCCAATATTAAAAAGTGCATTCTTATATAAGATCCCATTGTACAAAAACTAAACAGACAATTTAAAAAATATTGTGCACTTAATCAATACTAATGACATCATCCTTCGTTTAGCTGTAACTGTTTGTCTCTGTTCTTCCAGGGCTAAAAATTTTCTCCTGAGGCATTAATGACTGAACAAAAGCAACTTCTGGAGCTTACCAAATTCTTCTGAAATATTGACTCAGTTATCTACTGCCAAACGGGTGGAAATGGCATTTGTCTGGTCCCAGAAACTAGGTGTAAAGCACTGCCATTAAAAAACTCATTCTGGGAAGGATAAAGATATGCACTGCACTTCTCAATAGATGCTTAAAAACATTGGGACTGAAGTGATTGTAAGCAGTTTTAGACTGAAAAGTATGTGAAAAATTGTAAGTAGATCATAAGGAAATTATTTTTGAAAAATCACCTCCCTTTAAAACAAAGCTTTCCAAACCAACTTGTGTTGTTACCTATTCATAAGGAATTTGGCAGACACGTACCAATCCAACTGGTGTTTTTATATAAAGCCAAGCAAAACAACCAATACATTGTGATAGTCTAGTCTTCAGCTAACCAAAAGCTGTGAAAAAAATAATCCAAACAAACAAACAAAAGTTTTCCTTTTCTTCTCCTTCCCCAGCATTTCCAGAAAGCTCTGTGGTTCTAAACTGTCGTTTCAGCAAAATTTAAGTGCCATAACCCTAACCGGTGTTTTTATAGCCAACTCACTCAGCATCTATAGTGCCTTTGAGCATGTCCAGAACTGCCCTGCATCTTGACAGGTCTGAGGTGGCTGGCACCACCACCGTACCTAATCCTAGCTACATCTCAGACTTGGCCTGCTTCCCTCAGTGCTCCTCCACAGGCCCACATCCAGGCAGCCTTCCCAGGCAGCATCTGATATGCACCAATGTGATCAGGCTCCCTATAAAATGCATTAAGGACAGTCAACATTTTTTTTTTTTTTTTTTTATGGTACTTGTAAAGGGAGAAGTGCTCATAGTGATACCCCTGTCTTTTTTATACCTCATAAAGTTAATAGTCTAGCAGCTGAAGGATTCATGTAGGAAGCCATGGAGGACCCCAGACTCAACATCTAGGTGTTAAAATTCACATCTCCAAGTATGACAAGACAATTGGTTTGAGAATCTTTTTGTAGAAAGCAGATGTAAGCACCAAAACTTTCAATGATCTCAAGGTATCAGCTACATTTCTCAGGAAGTATGAATCAAACCATTTTTGTAGTAAACACCCATTTGTAGGGATAACTTTATGTCTTAAGGAGACAGATGAGATACCTTAAAATAGCTCTTTTCCATTGTTAATTACTTTCATTACTCATAGAATGACTGCCAACATGTGTCATCAAAGAGAAATCATATTTAAGTGTGTAGGATGGTAGCTGATATCTCTAACATTCTTATTCTTCCTCTGCTTTTATTGAATTCTGGTCTTGTTTGCCGTAGTGAGGCAACCATAGCTGTATGGGAAAATGTTTCATCAGTGCTCTGTTATTTTGGAAACCAAAAAACCTCGAGTCAAAAACATTTCGACTGAAAACCAAGAATTTTTGTTTGGGAAGGCTGCCCAGCTGCCTGTTGCCCAAATAATCTGCTTGTCCCATGCCACAGTACTTGTGCATCTCTTGGGAGGGGAGGGAACGAGTTTTACAAATTAGCACAGAATGGCAACAAAAAAGGCAAGAAATTCATCACCTTCCATCCTCCTCTCTTGTATGACCAAGTTGCACAGAGAGGGCCCCCATGAAAATATAGAACTAGACTGCATCAGCCTCCATCTTTTTAATTTCAGCTGCCACTCTTCAATGCTTGCTGCACAGCCCACAAAAAATCCCGAAGTGCTTGATAAAATGCAGGCAGCTTGTGGCTATCTCCTCTTTCAGATCAAAGCTGTTTCGTACCTACTTTTTGAGCACAGTGCAGGGAGGGGAATGAAACCATGGGAGGAGGCCTGCCTTAGTTTATTGTCAGCACATCAGTGAGGTCAGAGGGAAAAAAACTCGTGTCTTTGGCAGGAAGAAGTTTTAAAACATTACTGAAAAAGGCCATAATCACTTTAAGAATTTCTAGTACTGTGAGACACACCTTTATAGTTTACAGAAGTTAGTGCTTAAACTTACAGCTCTATCAGCAAGTAAAACACTAAAGAAAAGTCAGGAATCTTCTGCTAGTGGAGCAGCACTGCTGAAATTTGGACCTAGATTTTCCCAGCGATTGTCCCTTTTAATCTTGGAATACACCTGAGGATTTCCAATTTATTTTGACAGACATAGAATCTGGCCTTCACATACATACTACTTGCCCTGCTTGTTCCAGAGACACAGTATATCATTTTGATCTACACTCAAAGCTGAAGCTCACCCCAGAGCCAAGAAAATGACATTTACTAGCCATAGGCCATCAAATATTTATGAATCATATAACATTAAATAAAAATAGAAAAAGAAACTGTGAGAGAAAATAATGATTAGATTTATTTCCCTCTGCTTAATTCCCATCTGAAGTAAGTTCTTCTGAAGTTCTGCTTAAACACAATCCATGTTTTTGTCCACATAAAACAAGCCCATTTGAAAATAGTTAACTGTAAGACACTGGAGTGTGCAGCATATGGGATGTGCTAGGCAAAAGTGATGACTAACACTGTTGGCATTATTTATTAACTTTAATTCATACTATCTCATATCCTCCTGTCAGCTCACTTCTCCTCCTCCTCCTCCCCCTTTCATTTTATAGATGAATGAAAACTGATGGTTTTGCATTCTTTTAAGGCATTAAAATATTTTTATTATTTATGGTAAGGCATCACAAAGAAAAATGAGACATATTCCTGAAGTTTTCAGCTTCCTGTTGTAGCAGTTTGTTAGCTCAGCCATTGTAAACAAGTGAAGTGGTATCCCCCC
>NW_008625983.1:0-6153 GCF_000691845.1 Merops nubicus
TTTTTTTGTGCTTTTTTTTTTTCTTTACAAAAGTGCTCAAATGCAATGCTTGCTAGAGTTTGGTCTTTCATATTTTTCTTTCTGCTCGTAGTGGGAAAAGTGGAAGAAGAAAAAAAGTTGAGGTCACACTGACAAGCCATACCAATGCTCCTGTTTGAAACCCCAAAGAAAGAATTCCTTTGCTACTCAAGTACTGACAATGAATGAAGCCATGATGGAAACCAGGGTCAATGTAAATGGCAGCCTATTAAGAGTCACAAAAAGTACTTTGTGCTGGTTATAGAATTTTCTTTGTTCCCTGGAATAAAATCTAGTGTCATTCCCAAATACATCCTGTGGGCTCAGTCTTGCTAGCCTTACATGAACCCTCCCACTGAAAGCAATGGTTTGACTTTAGCAATGTGTTGACACCAGTGAATAAGCAGGACTTGGCCCAAAAAAATAAAAATAAAAATAAAAAATATGCATGAGCACTGCTAATGTTCATTACTGCTAGAGTACTGCTACATCTCTGCAATGATAACACTATAACCAGTAACACAGTGGATTTGAAAAGCCAACGAGAAATACAATTTTAATTTGTGGGCTGGTGAGTTATCGGAAATATGGAAAGATAAAGGGCCTTGACTACCTACGTGTTTTGGGTTACCATTTATTACCATCCATACTTGATTAGAAACTGGAAATGCATATTTTTCAAAATTGTCTGATACATGTATTAAAATGTTTGAAAAGAATAACAGAGATATGAACAAACTTAACTAAATACAAATGAAGGCTAACTTAAAGAAATGCTATTCAAAATAGGCATCAAATATAAGGCACTCTAAATGTAAAATCAAAATAAAACCCAGCATCCCCAAACAATGCTGTATGCCACAAAACATTTGATTTCACAGAGCAATGTGTGTTTGGCTTTGCCCTGTTACATATGATAAATGTAAATTATATCGCACACACTATAGACAGTATACTATAGAATACAATTTTAAAACATCTTAATACCTAGTATATTACAACATTCTCCCCTCCTAAAGGGATATGCACTGACCTTTCCCACATGCACACCTCCTACATTTAATAATATGAATTCTTATTGCACTATAGTGTTACAAATATTGAACTTCACTGGAAGCCTAAATCACATACTCTGTGTGCATGTGTGCATGTGTGTTTATGTGTGTGTGCATGTGTGTGTGTGTGTGTTCAAGTGGCAATGTTGATGGAAATATTATTTGGGACAGAGATGATGTTCAAATATCAATGATGTGCATTCCTCACTTCCCTTTGAAACAGAAGTTCGTGGACCTCGGAAATGTAGAGATGATCAAATCGTAGTTTAATCTAACTGTAGTATGCTGAAAAACTTTCCCAATGCTTTGATAAGTCCAGGTATGGAAGAACTTGTATGTTTTATGTGTATGTGTGTGAAAATCTACCTATCTGTATCTCTGTAACTATACAGGAGTTAGACAAGTGTAGACAGTAATACATACAATATATATAGAAAGAGAGAGAGTGTGAGTGTGCAGGTGCATATGCGTGTGTGTTAGCAGCATCTTTATACTTTGCGCCTCCCTGTTGATTCCAAAAGAAACCAAAAAGCCACATTTTGATTAAACTGATTACAAAGAATATTTTCTTAAAGAAAAATAAACCAAACAAAACTGTAAAAGTAATATCTAACAAGACTGTGGTACTGTAGATAAATATAGGACTGCACAAAAATGTGCAAATTTTCAGATGATTTAACATTTCTACAGCATGATATTACAGGTAACAGTTCTACAGCTTAAAAAAAATCTACATTTTTTAAACAGAAAGATTAGCAATTATGTAACCTTTTCTTTAATTCACTTCATTGAATGATAAACTCTTGTTAAAAAAAAGGAAAAAGTTTACACAGTTAAAAATGAAGCACAGGTCAGCAGTATCTTTACACTACTAAAAAACTAAATCAAGACTTTCTTTTTAAACATTCCCACATTTTCCCTAAAGTGTTATGATGAGCAGTATGATGGAAGGGGGTAATGTTGAAGTAAAGAGTCCGCTTTGTTTGAGAAGCCAGGACCCAACCTTTTAAAAAATATCTTGCACTGAACTGAAGTTCTCTCAAAATTCCACTTTGCAAACGCATTCAATCCTAAACAAGATGCTCATTCTTTGTGATTAATTTCCTCTTCCCTTGAACTTCAACCAGTGTCGAATCCTTGAGGTATCTGCAAATGAGATCCTTCAGACGCCTCAGTGTTCAGGATTCTTTTATTACGGTTAGGTTATTAAACTGTGATTTCTTGGTCCACATGAACAGTTGGGTTCTCTCGTTGTTTTTGTTTTACATATCCCCATTCTGTTTGTTTGTTTGTATTTTATATATCCCCAAAAATTGCTCCTTAGCTAAGAGTTAAGAAGTACTTCTAAAGCACATTGTATGGCTCAGAAGCGGCTCTCTGGATCTTAAAGGGCCTGCAATAAAAATCCACGATGGGTTTTTATGTTGCATAGTGATCAAAGCTGCCCAGATATTCCAGTGCGGCTCGATAACAAAACTGGTATTGATCCTGGAGAAAGAAAGATAGAAAACAAAGGTATCAAATCAGCTTGCTGGTTGGTTTCTATTTTCTTTCAGCTAAGAGTGAATAGTTGGTGGTTACAGGAAAATATACCACAGAGGCATCTGCATGTCAGCAATATTCTCTTGCTCACATCAACAGAAAACTGGTCTGTTACAATAGATGAAGATAGATACTCATTTAATGTAATAGCATTTTCTACAGAATGCAACTTGTTTTTGTGCAAAGACCATATACCCACCTACCGATCATTTGTTATTTTGGATTAATATGACATCAGAATAAAGCATTCTTCTTTTGGGAGCATGCTAAGATGTTTTTCCCCCACTTGTTTGAAAACAAGTAACAAAATATCCAATTAACTCTACAGCAAATACAACATACTAAGTGACAAATTCCATCACAGCCTTAACGCAGAATGCTGTATGGAAAACCACCAGCTTAAAAATCATGTTGAGGAAGCAAAGGGATTCCCAACCTTTCAGTAATATAGAGTTTGATGAAAGTGTGAAGATGTCTTAGCCTGTGGCAAGAAAAGGAACTAACAGAGAAATATGAAGCTAAAGCACCTTATTAACATGAAACAGACTGCATTTCAACCCACACCTGGAAGCAGATAAAAGTTCAGTGTGGTGAAAGATTTGCTTATATCTCTGGTGAATATAACATTTGGCATTTCATGTTATTCTCACCCCCACACAGTAGTCCTTTTGCACATTTATGTAGCATGGAACACTTATACTAAAATGCAATGTCTATGTACTTATTTGGAACTGCTACTCAGGGTTTAAAAGTTAAAACAGAAAAAAAAAAAAAAAAAGAAAATGCTTCTGAAAGCCACCCAAAATATCAAGAAAGTCTGCTTATTTATCTGATAGTGCTATATGGTAATACCACATGGGTTATATTTGCTAAAATCACAAAATTCTCTCCAGGGACCACAAAAGTCATCAGATTTTTGCTTCAGTGTAGTGGCATGAACACTAATAATTCTTTTCTGCTTCCTGTTGGCACAGTAGGGGAATGCGTTAGACATATGTGTAAATTTCAAGTGTATGTGTGGTCTGCATGGAGTTCAAGTGTTTTTTTTGAATAAGGATTAGATTTCCTGGCAGTTTACACTACTGAATAAGGGATTATTTTTTCCCCACAGAATCCTGAAAGAAATGAGTACACAACACTAGTACTTTCAGCAGGGGGATGAAGGGTAGCATACAGAAATAAGTCAAAGTAGGAGGAGGAAGAATGCATTATATAGGTGAATGCTGTTTTTGTCAGGTAGGCTGCAAGAAGCATAGATTTTCTGTACGCTGTAGTTATTTCTTGGAATCAAAACAGCAGAAAGTATTCATTTTTCATTTTGCTTATCCAGAAGAATGATGGTAATGGAGAAGAAATTGAATTAATTCTTCAGTTTGGTCACAGTGATTTACTTGGCTAACTGACAAGATTTAAAATAAATATCTTTATTTTTCATGTAAGTTTTTATGAACTTGATTTCTTAAAAATAAGACTACCCAGCTTTTATTGAACAAGTTTAATTTTCTTGTGGAAATGGCAAACTCTGAGGAACCATTTTAAATTTCACAGACTGTCATTTAAAGGCCAGAGTCAATCAAATCACACTAAATAAATGTATGACCTAAAATGTTTCCCTTCTTTTGCCTTTCTGCTTGGTTCTCCTAACCTATCAACTCTGGCTTATTTCAAGTCTCCTCTTCAGAAATTTAAGTAGAAATTAAGCACAAGTATTCTTTAAGACATGACAGAATTCCAAGCATCCAGGCCCAGGAAATTGGTTGGTACTGCTTATCCCTTTACTTATTTCTCTGTGGCACTCTTTCTAGCACAAAAATTATTTATACTATAGTTTTCTTGAATGGTGAATTTGCCATTATGATTGTCAGAACAAACAGACACTTGTTTTTGGTTCATGACAGTAACACAAGAAATCCTGAAAATTATACAATGTCAGTCTGAAGCCATGAACAACACTTGGCTCCTGGAACAAAAAAAAAAATAAATCATTGGATCCACCTGCAGAAACAATTTGTCTCCTTCATTATTACTACTCGTTTCCACCAGGAAACAGAAGTTCAAATAAAAAGGGGTAATGCTTCTTGGAAAATGTTTTTCCCAAACTAATATAATTTGGGATCCACTATTGAAATAATTTTTTTTCTTCCCTAGTTTGGAGTATCTAAAGCTGTAACAAGAAACAGTCTTTGCAGTACCTTTATGGCAAATTTTACACTGTATAGTAGTGACACATAGTCACTATATGATTTGAGATATAAATGTAAGCACACTGTATACAGTCTACACCTGTGCATTTTTTGGCTCTGAAAATATCCCTTGTTCTCCATCACCACTGTATATGGATACTGTTTTGCTCACCTCTGTCTGTACCATGGCTGGCCGCTGCGTCCGTAACATTTTGACAGTCTGGAAGATATCTACAACACCTTCATACCTCATTCTTTCTAACACAATGCTCAGGGTTATGAATACTCCAGTTCTTCCAACACCTGCACTGTTGTAATAAAAGCAAAGAAAAAAGAAAGGAAAAGAAGTAATATTAATTGACAGCTAATGTTGAAAGAATTGGCTGACAGATTATCTGTGTTCGCAACACATCGCACGTGTACAGATTTCCTATCTGTTTCTTATCTGGGGAAAGGCACACTAAGCAAAATTCCACAGCAGACTAGCACACTGCACTGAGAAGAATAACTGCACTCCAGAAAACTTCACATGCTACTAAGTACTTTCTGACTCTTCAGTCTTCATTGCAAAGTGACTCGCTTTGTTCAACCAGATATACAGTAACCAGTGCACGGTGAAGGACAATGAGAACATTCGTTGCCAATGACCTACGCTGAAATTGACAAGATAAAAAAGATGTCAAAATGTATTTTATTGCTTGCTTTACTTCAGCTCGTTCACATGTATGCTCTGCTTCACACATCCTCGTTGCGTTAGTTAGGGTTAGAAATAGTCGGTGGATTTTCAATTAATATTGAAATTGTTCATATGCACTATAATTTAAATAATGGATACACAAAAACCTGAAGATGCAACTTTTACTCAAGTCCAGCAGTCCAGATCTTTACCTCTCCTATACTGATACATCTATACCATGTCTGTCTACATTAGTCTCAAATGTCTTCTCTGAGTGTAAGGTTTGTTTGCTCTCTGTTCTGTCTTGAGTTTCTGTTACTGGGTAGAATCACCAAGAAGTGATAGAAATTCCTGTAATAAATAGAGCCAAAAGTGGTCAGTTATTAAAATGAAACAGTCACTTATTCATGAAGATGACTCTTGGACAAAGAGAACGGTAATTACACAGAAAAAAAAAAGGTTTTCCAACTTTGAACTTGTATAGGTCGAAATTAAGCACCCCACCACCTCACTGTTGATGCTACTAATTTCAGAATGTTTTCTCCTGTCAGATAGACTTGGGAAGCTGAAGGTTTAGGAGACATGTTCAACAAACAGGAATATGGAAGAAAATGAACAGCAGGGAAAGACTGAAGAACCCTGAACAATGATATAGATGGTGTTGTGGTTTGAGGCTTGG
>NW_008625984.1:0-3572 GCF_000691845.1 Merops nubicus
ACTCTGGTTGCCCCTCCCCAGCTGCAGCACCCTGCCCTTGCCCTTGTTGAACTCTCCTATAGATAGTTTCAGCTGTTTCTTCAAATTTCAGAAAGGCAAAGAGAGGTCTTAGCATTACCTGAGCACATGCCAGCAGTCAGCTGCTGCACCTGGTGTTCAGTTTTTACAAATGAAGTTAATAATCTGTAGATTCCTTTTTTTTAAAAAAAAAAACAAAGCTCTTGTTGATACAGCAAGAAGAGTTCTTGAGACAGCAACAAAAATTTTGTGTTTCAAATGCCCCAGGAGTTAACCTGACAAAAATGGGTTGTGACCTAAGTACAAGCTTAGTGTTAGATTAGTTTTGATTCTGAGGTTTTCCTTTTATCCAAAAGATACTTGAGGGCTTGGGTTTTATTTGCTTTCAGCCTACACACTGCTGTCTCCCCCCCTCCCACAGTGACACTTACCCCATCTTTATTTCTTACAATAGGAAGGGTTAACAGGGTTAGCAAACCCCAAAATGTCCCTGGATTGGTCTGTCTGGTGGCTACACTTCATTTGCTGACAGTAACAGCTCCAAGGACAAACATCAGTGCTCGTGTGCAGAGTCTTTGCTGCTCATTTCCAACTTTTCATACACTTTTCTGTTTTTTTTGGGAGAGTTCCTGTCTAGTGGCTGATGCTGAGATTTAAGTGTTGAAAGGATATTTAAGGTGTCTCTGTCAGTATCTGCTCTGCTGGCTTCTAGAGGGAAGCAGGAATTGAATGCACCATCATATTTTACAGACATATTTGACATATTTTGGGCAGTGGGTGCTGTGATTTACTACAAATATACAAATTAAACTAATATAATTTGGCTGTAGGACATTGCTGAGAGCCTTTGTTCACTACAGCACAGTAAAATCAATGGAAAAGAGGTCTCTTTTCCAAAAAAAAAACCCATGCTAGAGGATTAGAACCTAAGCCCAAGCCACTAGATGGAGTAGTTTATTATTATTTTGATTATTTTGATGCATTATTTTGATGGGAGCATCTGGTTGAGCTGTAAGTGATGGGTGTAGAGTGACTACCTGGGTGGCTTTGTTACTGTTTGTGCAGCAAAGAAGCCTCATTGACCTCTCTTTTTTTTAAAATTTTAATGAATTGAAGAAAGAAAACCCAGCTGAAACTTTTGTGAAGCATTAATTGGGTCACCAGCAAAGCACCAGTTGAGCACTGAGGGTCTGGTGTTGACCTCCCAGTAAACATTGCATTGTACAGCAAAAGAGGACACCAGAGGGAGTCTGAGCTGTTGGGCAGTTTTGGGTTTTTTACACAAAAAAAAAAAGCCTTTTTCTTTCTGGAAGCTCCAGGCAGAGCTAAGATTGACTCTTTTTAGGTCATTAGCAGTTTGTTTCTAATCAGGTTGGAGTGATTGACCGTGTGTGTTCCTGTGTGGTGTCCCTGACATTCCTCTCTATAAATAATTACTTAGTGCTGAGATTTTTTTTTCTTCTTAATTAGCTGCTGTGTTTCTCAGTTGTGTCTCTCAGCTTAAAACTGAAGAGCCAGTGTTTCCAGTGTTCCTCTCTTGTGTTAAAAATCTGAGCACTAAGTAATTATTTATCTTCCTAATTAGCTGCTGTGTTTCTCAGTTGTGTCTCTCAGCTTAAAACTGAAGAGCCAGTGTTTCCAGTGCAGGGGGAGAGCTGGGAGGGAGGGAGCCCCTCTGGGGGGAGTGTGCTGGCTCTGCTTCTGGACAATGCCCCCTTCATCAGCCCTGTTGCTTCTGAGTGCTGAGAAATGTGCTGTTTCCAGCATGGTTTTTTTTCTTAAAAGTAGGGAATTACCTCTAGTGCTTTTCCTGAGTGTGTCAGAATGAGGTATTGCTGGCTCCCCTTCTTCCCAGATGAGAGGCAGGTCCTGCTAGCCTCTTCCTAACCAACTTTTTTGGAGCAAAGGTTGTTGGACACAACGTGGCCAGGCTGGCTTAAGGCAAATCCTTAAACTTTTGCTTAAATCCTCATATAACATTGGAGGATTTTCTTCATCTTTGGTGTTGCTTTTGAATTTTCCCCCTCCACCCCTGCTCTCTGTAATCTGTTGGGGTTTTTTTTGGTTCAGTTAGAGGTTGGCTGCTGTGTTTCCTTGCAGTACATCTCACAGGCTGAGTGTGGCCCTTCATGCATGAAGCACAGTCCTGTCAACCACACCCCTGTTAATTAATTTGTGGTTTTCTAGTTGAAGAATGATAATTCCAGGATACCACAGGATCCTCCCTGTGTTGCATTCATTGTAGCTGGTAAATATGTAATAAGGAAAATAATTCCTCACCTGCTAAAAGCAGAGAAGACAAAGCAAAGGAGGAGGAGCAGGTTGGTAGATCAACATAGACATAGATACAATAAGTTTACTCTGAACTGCAGGGATGGATTAGCCCTAAAACTGCCCCAAATAACACATGGTAAGGACACACTAGAGATGCAGGACTTGATAAAATCCCTGGGAGTCTTAAACCAGGATTTTAACAGCTCTCTGTGGGGCCATCTTGGTTCCCTTTGGGCCATCTGTGTCCCCTTTGCTGTTCTGTGTGTGCAATCAAGACCAGCTCAAGAAACTCTTGAGGCAATCTGATCACAGTGCTGTTCCTGTGAGGATGATAAATGTGTGTAGCTCTTGGCTCAGAAATTCCTGGTGTAAACTGCTGTCAAACAGGTCTCTCTTCTCTTCCACACTGGCAGAGCTCTGTTTTTCCACTGCTTGCTCAGAGCTGGTTTACTCTGATGTTTCTGTAAGCAAAGCAGAGTATGCTGGCCTATAAAACATGTATCACTCTGGCTAGTGCACTCAGTTATTAAAAATAAAACCCTAAATCCATCTATTCCCTGGGGCACCCCTGTGATTGTGCTCAGTGTCACCATTCCCTGTCTCTGGAAGCTTAGGGTATCCTGGACCTGGTGTATATGTAACATACTCAGGCTGAAACCAGTTTTCTGGTGTTGTCCTGACCCTTTATACTGGGAAAACTTCAGTCTGGATTATAGAAGTGTCTGTGGTTGGAAACTGCACTGGCTGTGGAAGAACCTTCTCAGCAGAACCAGCTCCTTCATGAACTCTGCCACCATCACAGGTTGGTTTGATGGTCTCTGAAGTTGCTTAGGTCTGTAAAGCCTTTGTGGTAACTGATGAAGCTGTCTGAATTCAAGCTCTGACAAGTTCTTTGCAGGGTGCTTTGCTACTTCTGCTTCAGTGGAGTTTCTAGGTAATGTTTTAAGAGCTTCCTTTTGTTAGGAAAGAAGGAGGGCTTGTCTTCTGAGAAGGATTCAAACCTAGGTCAGTTCATCAGATTTAAACACATGGCCTTTTACGTGGGGAGATCCAGTACAGGCTCTTCTGCATTGTCACACCTCTGTTCAGGAGCAGTCTTCCTAAATTTAGCCTTCCTGATGATGAATTCTATGTGTCCAAAACCAAAAATAAATGATAAATTACCTCTTTTGACTTTTGACCTCTCTCGAGTAGTTTATGGCTGCTCTTAGTGAAGTTTGCAAAGTCTGCTGTAAAGTTGTACCTCAAGGCCATAAGGTCTTGAACCATGAGGTTCAACA
>NW_008625985.1:0-3202 GCF_000691845.1 Merops nubicus
AACCTAAAGGATTCTATGATTCTAGCTGGACAAAGCTGAGGTTATCTGCTTGGGAAGCAGTATGGATGGAGAGGGATCAAATGAGGGATTTGCTTTTCATAATCATAATGTCTCCTCACGATTCATTGATAACTGTCCCTTTGAAGATAATTAGTTTCTGTTTTATCAGCTTTGTAACCCAGCAATTCTTATCTGATAGACTTCAAGATTTGTAGTTCTTTTTAAAAGAAACACCTTTGAAGTCTCCCTGTTTGGTTCTGTTTTGGCAGCGTTGCACCTCCGGGTCAATTTTATGCTGTCATCCTCCAAGACTCCATTTCATTATACACTCGGTACAATAAAGATTTCTACTTCAAATAACTGTAAATAACTAAAGCAAAGAAAATTTCATTGTAATGAGCAGGAAAGAGACAGGTGAAGATCCACCCTATCAGCGTCCCCATCCTCCTCCCAGCCACTAAGAGATTTCTTATCGTTTGCCAATGTCTAGCTTAGCTGGAGGTGCATTATTCTCCTGATAAGAATTGTCTCCCTCATGAGCTGAGCGGGTGCTACACACAGACAAGCACCCTGATCTCACCAAGCTTTGGTAAGGTGCTGGTTTCCCTTCTTCTGGGTTTGATTACCCCCATCTAGTCCCAGCAGGTACCACGAAGCCCCAGTGTACAGCACTTCTTGCTGCTGGGGGACAAACACTGCGTCCTACACACGGTCTAATCCACGAGATGAATTAATTTCCACTCTGTTACATTGCTTTTTGTTCACATTTTCACACTAGATTAATCTACCCCTGCTTACAAATGATCTAAACTACAGCGTGCACACACAGCGGTGACTTTAGAGAAATCCAGCCACATTTCTGTGATAATTGTCTTTCCACCAGTTATGTATGCTGCTCAGCCAGGGAGCAGCAGCATCTTTGTAACTGATCTTCAGGTGTTAAAATTTAAAGGAGAAGTATCTTCAAAGGCTCTTGTAGAACAACTGAGTATGATTTTGGGGAAAAAAAAGGGCTCCCTTATATCTGGTTACCAGGCAAATACTCTGTTGGAAGAAAGTCCTCCTCCCCCCTCTTATATATTTAATTTCTTTGCTTTTGTGTGCTTTTAAATATTGCATGGATCTGGATATGACCCCCAGGTGAGCAGGACTCAACCATTCTTTTCTGAATTATACATTTAGCCTACTTAAATGCAGCCATCATGTGAAACAAAAAGGAGAAAATGTACTTACGTTCATTTAGAAGAATGATCTTTGGATAACGTCACCCAAATATTGCTGGGGTTTTATCTTGCCTATAAAATAAATTGGTCCCAGTGTGCTGTGAGATGCACATAAAAGTTTGAATATTAAAGTAGTGTAAAATTCAGATGACTTGGTAGAACTGGCTTTAGAATTTTGGAAAAATTGGGACAGACTTACTAAGTACGGTTTATGAGGGAGTGATGTACTGGAGATTTTAATCTGTGAATCTCAATCTAGTGGCACAATTTCTCTCTTGTTTTTTTTGTGCCCTCTCTGCTGCTGTCTGATTGTATCACCCACCTTTCCTCCTGGGGTGTGATGGGAGCACGACTGTTCTAGATGTGTTTGGTACCACAGCCCCATGAGCCCCAGAGACTGGTGAGCATTGTAACATTTGGTTGGCCGACTGTTGTTAGAATTGTGGATTCTGCAGTCGCTTCATTGTTTCTATAGTTCTCCTTTTACACTGAACTCATTGGTGTTTGGAAAGTACTTTCTAACATTTTAAGATACAACTTCTCCCCTTCCCTCTCCCAAATACTTACACCAACAAACTGGTGTGTTTGCATGAGCTATGGTTCAGTAATTGCTTTCTAACAGGAACAATTAAGAGCTGTGAGAGGAAAGGAAATTTGTCATAAAGTGTTCCAAATGGATATCTGCCTTGATGTGGTTTCAGAATGACAACTCAGAAAGCATAGGTGGATATTCTGCAGTAGTGTCAAAACTCAGATAGCAAAATCTTTATCCTCAGTAAGTAAACACCAGGGTTGAGGGGGGATGTCTGGTTCTGCTCGCAGGCTGAGCAATCCAAACCAACTATCCTTTGAGGGCACCACAAAGCTCACACAGATGATACAAACAAAATAACTGCACTTTACTCCAATATTTCAGTATGTTCTTCATTTCCAAAGTAGACTGCGGAAATATCGCATCTATCCACTGGTTACTGAAGGAAAAGAATGAATTAAATAGGGCAAACAAAGCTAAAGCTAAGCTATTATGTATTTCAGATTGCTTAGTATTTGGCTTGTGGACCAAATGCTTTAGATTATAAGGCATAAGCCTTTCAGAACCTTAAGTTATTTTAAAATTAAATGGATGACAGGCACAGGTCTGCTGCACGGATTTGATTTTCTTTGTGTCTTAGCAGAAGTAGCAAGCAGTGTCTGTGAGTATCTAACAGAGCTATTTTCTGCTATTATAGAGAGGTTTGCTATGAGAAACAGAACTGAGTGCCACATTTTCAATAAAACAAATTGAACAGATTCTCAGAAATCTAGGTCACAGTAACAGATGACCTATACATGGTCCTAGTTTTTGATGCAACTGTCTAATCTGCTCTGAGAGTACTAGCCAGACATCATTCCTAATTGACCTTGATATTCAGTGAACAGAAAGAAAGCTAAAGCCACATGATATTTAAATCTTCAGCAGAAAAAAAAATTGCAAACCTGAATTTATATAAAATTCTGTTTTATAACTAGAATCTGAATTTGTCATGTGAACCTCGTCTACATTTGAGACTCCACCTAAAGAAATAAATCTGAACACAAATAGCCATTCATAACACCCAGTCCAGAGGAGAGCTTTCACATCCCTTGTGTACCTGCATTTTGTCTGCAGGCTCTGCTGGGGAGGGACATGTTCTCTGGCCAGGTGAGAGCTCCCTCGGTGCCTGGAGGAGGCAGTCAGCAGCACAGACCTCGTGGTGCCCAGGTTTAAGGTGCTGGGATTATGTAAATGGACCCGCGGGGGCCCTGGCACGCGTGCAGCTCTGCACGGAGCACACACGGGGGGCTGGAGCTCCAGCAGGGCTGGGGAAACCCACACCACCTCTGCTCAGGGACCAGCCCGACCCTGTCGGTGTCTGACATCGGACAGAGCTGCAGCTCCCTGACAGCGGGCGCCCTCCAGGTGAGCAGGGCCAGGCGTGTGCTGTGCGCCCAGGAGCGCG
>NW_008625986.1:0-4268 GCF_000691845.1 Merops nubicus
CAGCAGGTCAGCCCCCAACCTGTACTTCCATCCTTGCAGATGTCAGCAGAGGAGTTTGAGAGCCGTGGCTTCCCGGGGGCCGGGGAGCTGGCAGCCATGTTCCGCTTCTACGCCCTGCGGCCGGAGCGCAGCGTGGCCCTCACCGTGGCCCTCAACCCCAGGGCACGCTCCTTCCAGCAGTGGCTGCTGGACAACAAGGCTGCCCTCTGAGCCTGCCCGCCCTCCTCGTGCCCCCGGGCACCCAGGGGGTGAGCTGGGGGGGGTGCCACGCCGCTGTGGAAGGCTGCCTGGGGAGCTGGGCTGAGCTCGGGGCCGTGTGTGCTCCCCAAGGCTCCCCTGGGAGCTGGTGGTGCCTGCAGCAGTGCCAGCAGAGCCAGAGGAGTGGCTGCACAACTGCAGGCAGGTGGGAGGAGTGCTCCCTGCACACGCTGGCTTCAGGGAGGTGTTTTGTGTGGTGATTTTGGGTGTTCTCCTTGCTTGTAGGGTGGTGGCAGTGACTTCTTTTCCCAGGATCGTTTCCTTTCCACAGGGTGGGCTGAACACATGGTAGCTCTGGGCTCTGCAGCTGCTGCAGCCACCTCCAGCCAGCAGACAGAACCCCCCGTGAGGCTTCTCCATGGGCCAGGTTGAGGCACTATAGGCTGAGTAGCACACTAAGGAGAGAGGGAGCAAAAAGGGGCTGTGCAGAGGTGTCCTGTGCTGGCAACAAGGAAGCTCAGCCCCATTCCTTGAGTGGGCAGCTCTTGTCTGTGCTCTGGGGCTGCCTCTGGGAGTCGAGTCAGGCCTTTGCAAGACCATCACAGCCTGGTTTGGGTTGGAAGGGACCTTAGTTCCAACCCCCTGCCATGGGCAGGGACACCTCCCACTAGAGCAGGTTGCTCCAAGCCCCATCCCAACTTTAGGATTTCAGACTCCCTTGAAAAGCTCCTTCCCCCACACCACTGTACACTTCAGGCTGTGCTCGGCTACAGGCTCTGGGCTTTGAGCAGCTCAGGCCATGCAGCCCTGAGAGCAGCCCTTCCTTCTGTCCCTGGGGAGGGACAGGGGGAGACCTCGAGGCTGGGGGAGCAGAGAAGGCAGCGAGGCACAGCTCATGTTAAATACCTTTATGAAGTCCATCTTATGTACAAGCATACAGACTCACTTTACAGACAGCTCTGTCGGGAGGCAACGCGTGCTTTATTTCAGCAGATTTCAGAAGGGCAAGACTACAACATGTCCTTGTTTAACTGGTCGATTAGTAGGTGGGGTGGTGGTACCTGCATGGTGTCAGTAACAACAGCGAGCTACAGCAACCATGAAAACACTCCCTCTGGAAGGAGCCATCTGCTTCCCCCGTCCTCTCACACGCACAGGAACAAGGACTCTGACCAATCATTTATGCTACTTCATAATAAAACACTCTGTCCCCACACTGGCACAGGGCTTGGTGATAAAACTTGTACCTGTTCGGCAGCGACAGCGTTCGCGTTGTAACTTCAGTGAGTCTGGGGGGGCAAGGGAGAGGTCAGCAGGACTAGGAGCCCCCCGGGGAGACTTGCCCACGCTGAGCTGTGCTGAGGTGGGAGGGCTGGCTGCAGACAGGGTTAATTTAAACCTCGCTGACCCACCGGGCTGCTGGGAGGAGGTCAGCAGTGATGGTGACAGGGTGACACCTTCACCAAGCACCGCTACATTCAGAAGGGCACCTGAGTGAGCAGCAGCCACCTCAGACTCCACACAGCAGCAAACGGCTCCACTCAGGGCCGGAAGGACAACTTTTATTTCACATTTTTTTCACTGGTTTGGATTCTAAATAATATCTGGATGTGAATTTTTACCAGAGGAGCTTCCAGCAGCAGTAGGGACTGTGGAACGACCCCAGGAGAGCCGGCGTTCGCCTTCGTTACCAGCTCCCAGGATGGTGGGTGGGGCTGTATCCTGCTGCTCGGTGGTTCTGGCCTCTCCAGCAGGGACTCTCACCGTGCTGCTGCCACGTCCTCGGCTCTCCAGAGCCAGAAAGGTTCATTCCCAACTGCAAAGGCGACCTGCTGCTGCTGCTGGTGGCTCTCAGTTCCCAGTAGAACGCTTCCCTGCGGATGAAGGAAGAGAGGAGCTGAACGTTTCCTGATCCTGTCCCCCCACAGCCTGCTTTGCAAGAGCACCTGGCCCCCGCACAGAGCAGAGAAGTCTGGAGCCCGTGGTGGCAGGAAGGCACCTAGGTGGCACCCAGGACATGGGTGTCTACAGGTGACCTGAGCCTGCAGCTCTCCCCCACCAGCTGCTCAGGGGAACGCCCTCGGCGCTCCGAGTCACGGGGCAGCCGAGGGAGCAGAGCTGTGCAGGACACCAGCTGCCCTGACAGCATCTCCACCCTTCTCCCAGCACCTCCACTGCAGTGACAACGGGATTGAGTCCCTGGATTTTTGCTGCAGGTCACAGGGGACAGCCAGAGGTTTTCAGGGGGTGGCTGGAAGGCCTGAGGCTCAGTGAGAAGCAACGCTGTGCTTTTGCTGCTTCTACCTCCCAAGAAGTGCAAATTCAGCTCAGCGTGGGGGGAAAGGTGACAAAAAAACAACACAAGAGGCCTCCTACCTCGGGTGGGGTGTCAGGAGCTAAACATTTTCTTAAGTTTGGAAAGGAATCCCTCCTTGTTCTCCTCAGCCTCAGGCCTGTCAGCGCTAGCCGTGGCCCTGCCACCTGGACACAAACAGCAAAGGGCTGCAGTCAGAGACATCCCCCACCTGTAGGCAGCACCCCTGACACAGCAAGAGGGCTGAGTTAGGTGGAGAAGGGTCAAGTTTTGGCAGCATCCTCATGCACAGGCATCTCTGCCCATGAACAGTCACCCAGGGCTGCACCCACCACGGTACTGGACTGTGGGCAGTGAGCAGCAGGGAGCCCGGACCCCTGACGTGGAAGAGACAACTGTGAGCCCAGGTAACACTGTTCCCTTCCCCTCTCCCAGCCCTCCAACCAGGAGAGCAATTCTCCTGCTGTACAATCAAGTCAGGGACCCCACTGGCTCTTGGAATGGAGAGGCTGCTGCTAAAAGGGGGTTGGCAACCTGACCACAGCCAGCCGACTTTCCAGGGACATAAAGCTGTCCTGGTGGTCCCTGCAATGATCTCCTCCTGTTCCACGGTGGTGTTGTGACCCCTCAGAGCAAAGCAGTGCAAAACTGCACCAGGAACCTCCCTCAGGGAACTCTCTTGCAACAGTCAGACACTATCAAGGAGAAAATGAACTCGGGCCAGAATGCAAAAGGCTACAAGTATTTCAGAACAAGTGTCCAGAGAAAGAGTCTCAGTGGCAGCAACGAGCATAATTTTCCTGTACAAACAGGTCCTGAGAAGATGTTTGTCCCTCCAGAAGTGGCTACAGCAAGACCAAAGGAGCCCTCTTTGCAAATCCAAGAACAAGGCCCCCGGATCCTCCTGTGCACTCAGAGAACACCGAGTCCAGCCCTCCCCGTCCTCCTGCAGAGCTCAGACTGATGCAAGGCTTTGAAACCCGAGGCCTGCAGCAGAACACGCCTCCACCCCCTCGGGGCGTTCCTGCTTCCCCGAGCAAGGACACGATTTCAGCAGCAGCCTGACCGGTTTCAAGCATCAACAGAAACCCATCTGCCTTCTAGAAGGTCGTTGTTCCAATAGGAGCAAAACACTGTTTGCCAGTAGTGAAAGACGAGGCTCTCACCTTCCTGTCCTGCCTCTGGCTGCTGCTGGTGCCAGGTACCCCACCTCTGAAACTTCAAACGTGTCACTGCTCAATCAAAACGTTTCCTCTGGAGCTGAAAGGGCAGCGTTAGGGAGCTCCCAGCCGACTGCTCCCTCCCACCAGGCTGGGCACTGACTGTCCCCCCCACAGGCAGGCACAGCAGATGAGCTCTCACAGAGAGCTCTCCTGAAGCACATCTCCTTCCCCAGCTCTGCTGTCAGACAGGTTTCTTCTGGCAGCAGGGCAGATGCAGGGACTGGAAGGTGAGCATCCCCACAGCCTGTCAGGACCCCAGAGGAGCTCAATACCCGCTCTCTATTTGGGCACAGATTTGCCCAGTGAGTATTTGGGTGAAGTTCTCTGGGCAGAGCCTGGCTCCTTGCTTTGTGCTACAGCCTGGCAGGAACCATCGCCTCCCTGGGCACTGGGGAGGCTGCACCTCAAATCCTGGGGTCAGGTTTGGGCCCCTCACTCCCAGAAGGACCTTGAGGGGCTGGAGCGTGGGCAGAGAAGGGCAACGAAGCTGCTGGGGAAGGGTCTAGAGCCCAAGTGTGGGGAGGAGCAGCTGA
>NW_008625986.1:4585-10011 GCF_000691845.1 Merops nubicus
GGCTGGACTCAAGGATCTGAAAGGTCTCTTCCAACCCAAACGATCCCATGATGAACATCACACACTACAGCTATTTCCAAGAGGACACGCTGGGCAGGTTGTGCCTACAGGCTGTCTGAAGGAGACCTTGGCTCATCCTCCTCCTGGGGAAGTGCTCTGCACTCCCAGGGGGCAGCAGCAGCAACTCCCAGAGCTCACCTGAGGCCGTGTTGGTCACCCCGTTCACTGTCCCCTCCACGTCTGCCTCTTCCTCAGCATAGCTCATCATCAAGGCTCTCTGGCGATCCGTCAGCCTCCTGCAGGCCCAGACAGGGGGGGGGATTAGGACAGGCCCATCTACAGACCTCCCAATCCTTCCCCAACAACAGGGAGCAGCAGCTAATGAAGTATAAGATGAATGCACTGGGCAGACAATGAAAATTTTAAGATTGCTCTTTAAAATGAGCAATCCACAAAGGACAGACACCCGTGGGAGAGGAGGGGTACAGCCCACTGCATCTCACCAAACTGCAGGGAAACCCCAACACGTTTTGAAGCACTAAGAAGCATGTGGAGCTGCACCAGAACACACATCTGGTGAGGAGACCCCAGGAAACAGACTCTGAAGAACGTGTTCTTTTGGTAAAAATTCAAGATTTCACAGAAACTTTGTTCATCTGGTGAGAAGAGCCCAGGAAACAGACTCTGAAGAACATGTTCTTTTGGTAAAATTTCAAGATTTCACAGAAACTTTGTTCATCTGGTGAGAAGACCCCAGGAAACAGACTCTGAAGAACGTGTTCTTTTGGTAAAAATTCAAGATTTCACAGAAACTTTGTTCATCTGGTGAGAAGAGCCCAGGAAACAGACTCTGAAGAACATGTTCTTTTGGTAAAATTTCAAGATTTCACAGAAACTTTGTTCATCTGGTGAGAAGAGCCCAGGAAACAGACTCTGAAGAACATGTTCTTTTGGTAAAATTTCAAGATTTCACAGAAACTTTGCATCAGCTCTACTTACTGAGGGATTTTAATCTTGATGTGAATGTAGTGGTCGCCGTAGCCATAACTGTTCACCTTGGGAATGCCCTTCCCACTCATCCGAATCCTCTGCTCTGGCTGAATGCCAGGGGGTATCTACAGACACAGAGGTGGCACCTTTACTGCTCCAGTTTATAAAGCCATCACATGTCTACAAAAATTAACTGCTTCTCCAGCTTCAGAGCAGGACAGGGGATATCTGTTGTGTTCATGGACACATTCAGCAAAGCCAGTAATATGGGAAAAGCTTTTGAAGGGGCAAGTGAAGAACCTTGTGCAGCTGCAGACCTTGGATGGAACACGTCCAGCACACCCAGCTCTTCCTTCCCCTGTCCCCCCCCAGCACCAGGGCAGGAGGTGCCACCACAGAGGGCACAAACCCCCCACGCTCAATCCTGAGGAAGTCTGGGCTGTGCTACTGGCAGGCTTAGGAGACTTCCACCACGTCTGCAGCACAGAAGGCTCTGCTGTCCCACGTGGGCTCCTGCCCAAGCTCCTCCACCCCACGGTACTCACTGTGATGTTGATGGTCTCGTACAGGCCTTGACATCTGGCTGTGCCTCCCAGAACAGCCTGTGCTACTGAAATGAGGAGATCTGAATGGATATCTGCTCCGTTTCTTCTGAACACAGAACTTTTCTGCACCTAAAAGGTTCCAAAGAGACATCAGCACAGCACCAGAGCCCTCATGGGAAACTGCTCTGAAGGGGCTCAGAAGAAAACACAGCCCAGGGCTGCACCCAAAACCCTCAGCTGTGCAGTGTATGGATGGCAAAGAAGTCTAAGTTAATGTTCAGCCTTTTAGAAGAAGGCAGATCTCGACCATCTCAGCAACTCCTGCCCCTAGTCCTGCTGTTGATTGACCAGGGGCAGCACAACCCTGCTGAGACAAGGACACTCCCTGGGCCCTGCCCCCTCGGCAGGTACAGCAGAGGAGAGGGAGGCAAAGGGCTCTGCAGCAGCCTCACGAGCTGGAGGAGAACTAAATCCTCCTGCACCACAAAAAGGGTGCTGAGAAACTTCTCCTTGACAAGAAACTCTTGTGACAGGATTCCTGCAGGAAAACAGGGCCCCAGCTACAGAATGTGCCAAGCAGCACTTAAAAAATTGTTTTGGTTGGAAAAGACCTATAAGATCATGGAGTCCAAATGTTCCCCAGCACTGCCAGGTCCCCACTGCCCCGTGTCCCTCACACCACATCTCCACAGCCTGGAAACCCCTCCAGGGGTGGGGACTCCACCACTGCCCTGGGCAGCACAATTTCTTCCCCTTTTGGGGAAGAAATTTTTCCTCATGTCCAACCTAAACCTCCCCTGGGGCAACTTGAGGCCATTTCCTCTTGTTCTATTGCTTGCTCCCTGGGAGCAGAGCCCGACCCCCCCCTGGCTCCAGGCTCCTGTCAGGAGCTGTGCAGAGCCAGAAGGTCTCCCCTGAGCCTCCTTTGCTCCAGGCTCAGCACCCCCAGCTCCATCAGCTGCTCCTCCCCACACTTGGGCTCTGGACCCTGTGTGTCTGCACGAGGCCAGCTGACCAGCCAGCCTCCTGCAGGTGTTCCCTCAGTGCCCCCACCCTTGCAAGCAGTCAGCTCCTGCAGTGCTGCCAAGTCAAAGACTCCAGGCCCCACAAGCCTGCTCTGCATTCTGACACACACTGCCACCAGGGGCTCATCCTGAACAGGCAGCACGATTCCTCACAAGCCAACTCGACACTGCACAGCTCATTACAATGCTGATCTCCAGCCATCTCAGAAAGTTCACGTGGATCAGGTTCCCTCAGCTGTTTCCAAGGGTCACTTCTCTTCCTCCTCTGTCCCCATTCAGTCAGGCAGGTTGCAAAGGGAACAAGCAACCAACGTAGATACCAAGAGGAGGCAACAACACAACGATACATACCCTGAACGTAATGAAAATTTCTTTCTTCCCCACAGGCATCCGAACTGTTTGCCCATCCTCAACACCTGCAGTGGGGAAACAGAAGGAATGTCACCTTGCCTTATTATCCATGAGTTACTTGAGTACCTACAGCTCTTGCCATCCTCAAAAGCTGGCTACCAGAGCAGCACCTGCACATCCGGGGGCATGAGGCACAAGACCTACTAGCAGGAGCACAGTGACACTCTCCACGGGAGCCCAGGAGCTGTGGCCAAAGGAAGGAGGGGTCAGCACATATTCCCCCCTCTGAGGTGACCACTATGCCCCTGCCAGGCTTGTTGCTTCAATCCCTACAGCATTCCTTGGGGAAGCACATCAGTGTAAGGAATGCCTCCATGAGAATGGCAGGCTGTTCACCCAGGGTGCTCTCAGAGAAGCCAGTCTCCAGCCCCACCACTCCTCTTCTCTCTGCTGAGGAAGGCCATCAGCACACTGTTCTGAGCCAAACTAAGGCTTTCCAGATCCCCACCCTCTCCATCAAGCACAACTGACAGACCCAAGGCAACGAAACCTCCCGAGAGCTTCACTCCTCAAAGCCTTCCTAGAAGAATCCATGCACGGACCAAAACCTCAGCTGGGGAAGGGCAAAGCAAACATTTCTATCCATGGCCAGAAAGTTCCCCTGATTACCATCCCTTTCAATTGCCAAGCTCTCAACCTGCTCTGTCCTTAGGATAACTTCTCCACACCAAAACTTCTTCTGTTGCTCTCACGTAGCTGGCGGGGCCGAGCCGCACTTTGGAGGCAAGCGCCTTGCTGAGGGCCAAGGGGAAGCAAATAACTTGTTACTGAAGGGAAAGCAGCACAGAAAACAGCACTAACCAGCTGGCACAGGCACCATCACTGTCTTCCTCTGCTTGGTTTGCCCTGTGCCCCGACAGACCACGCAGGGCGTGGTGATGATGGAGCCGCGCCCGCCGCACCGCCGGCATGTGGACCGCATGACGAAGGGCCCCGTGTTTATCGTCTCCTGGCCAAGAGAACACAAGGTTGTACAGGTATTTAGTACCAGGATGGTGTTTTTCCACTTCCCCAAAACGCTGCCAGTGACCAGCCCAGCATATTTGGGTCCATATAGAGCTTGATGTGCAGCACTACGCTTCAGGAAGGGGTGGAGAGAGGATGGTGAGGCTGGATCCGATTCGATCGCCACCGTGTTCTGATTTCCACCAAAAAAAACATCACTACTAGGAGCAAGGGTCTCGTGGGGAGGTCTCCTCCAAGCAGCAGCATGGCAGGAGCTGTGTCTGTGCCAGCACTCACCATGCCAGTGCCATTGCAGTAGTGGCAGCGCTGTGCTTTGGTGCCAGGTTCGTGTCCTTTGCCGTGGCACCGCTCGCAGGAGTCGTTGATGTTCACCACGATCTCCTTGTTGACCCCCTTTGCAGCCTGGGTGAACGTCAGCTCCATGATATACTGCAGGGGAAACAAGGACATGGAGCTACAGCTGATGGGCAGACTGGAATTGGGTTAGGCCAAATGTCAAACCACCAGGTAATAGAAGGGGGGGAAGAAACAGATGGATGCCCAACTCATTCAGAAGGGTTTGAGCTGCTTCAGGAAGCAATAATCTGTCTCATATAAATGAAAAAGGGAACAGAAAGGTAGCAGGTATTACAGGAACAATGATTATACCAGTCTGATGAGTGTAGCAGAGGTAAGATTAAAAAAGAAAATATGAAAAATATGGAAAAAATTTACTAGAAATAGAAGTGAAATGTTTTTCTGCCCTCTGGAAAAACTCTAAATACTTCTAAAGGCTTTGTTTAACAGGAATGCAGCCAGAGGGGAGGGAGGAAGCTTTCAATCCCAATGGATCCCAAGATCTTCCTCAACAAACTTTTTCCATCAGCAATGATGGCTGCAGAAAATTGGACATTCTGCTTCTAATAGGCCATTTTCAGTAAAGCCAGAAGTACCAAATGCCAAGCATTGCTGAAGGCAGCACACAAACCAACACTGTCAATACTTAAAGGAGCATTTAGCTGCAGTGCAAAGAGCAAGACACAAGGGTTGGTTTTATTGTTTTGCCTCCACGGCAAAATTAAGCCAATTAAGTTGCAAAATTATGCCAATTAAGCAGTCAAACTTAACGCTGGAAGGCTTGGTTTACATTTACAAGGTACATTGTGGTTTCGAGCATTACAGATCAAAGCAGACCTATGTAAATCTGTAGAGCAGAAAAGATGCCTCTACAATGACAGGATTGTTTGGCAGCACCAACGGGTGTCAGTAAACACCAGATTAAGCACCTGAAGCCCAGAAAAAAAGATCCTGTCTGGAAGTGTGGAGGATGCATCTACATGGCTTATCAAAAAATACCTGACTCTCCCACCCGCGCCACGGGACACGTGTGCTGACACATCCAGAAGCAAATTCTTTGCTTAAGCTTGCTCCTGGAGCAGTCTGTGACAGGCTTCTCCTGGCCCTCTCCAACTTCTGCTGGCCCCCTCCAGCTTCTGCTGGCCCCCTCCAG
>NW_008625986.1:10183-11544 GCF_000691845.1 Merops nubicus
CTTCTGCTGGCCCTCTCCAGCTTCTGCTGGCCCCCTCCAGCTTCCGCTGGCTCCATTTCTTCCCTTTCATTCCATTCCTCAGAAAACAAACACGACTCATACCTCCTGTGGCTGATCGAAGGCACTCTGAAAATCCCCAAAAGGGGATCCCGAAAACTCCCCAAAGATTTTCCTGAACAGCTCTTCAGGGTCGATGGAGGGGCCGCTGCTCCAGTACTGGCGCCCGCTGCCCGCGCCGGCACCCGCCGCGCCGGGGGCAAAACTGGCCGTGCCGTAGGCATCGTACTGCTTCCGCTTCACCTCGTCGCTCAGCACCTGGGGGCAGAGGAGTGGAGCTGTCAGGATGGTGCCACGGAGCTGGGCAGCCTGTGCCAGCCCAGCAGCTCCTCTCCGGAGAACTGGAGGCTCCTGCTGCTCGCCACCAGCCCGTGACCCAGCTCTCGGCAGCACATGAACGACTGAAAAGCTGCTGCTGCCCCTCGTATCTCTCACATAGGAGGATCTCACTCATTTCTGGCAGGAGGGAAGAACTTGCATTACACCATCGATTGTTAATACTGGGGTGAAAGCTGGTGATTAGAGTGCTGGGGTAAATTTGAAAACCCACAAGAGGAGAGAGCGGCACAAGATGATTTCTGAGCAAGGTGAGGAGCCAGGAAGAAACAGGGCTGGGGGAAGAGAGCAGAAGGTGCCTCTGTCTCCAGCAGCTGTAACTGCTGACAGGTTCTGTTTGTCTGTTCATTTAACTGACCAATAATTGCACCGCAGTGTCCAGGACAGTCACTCGCTGCTAAGAAAGAGCCCAAACTGAACAAGCACAAAATGGACCACAGCTAAACCAGGTACTTGGGCCAAGTGATTTCCTGGAGACACTACTGGGACAGAGGCACCCATGCCTGAAGTACAAGACATCAAAAAATAGCCATGGTTTCACAAGAAATGCACACAATAATTGTCTCCTCCCATCTACCCTCTAATCCTTCGTTTCATGAGAATAAAATCCTGTGCATTACCTCATAGGCTTCTGCCAGCTGAGAGAACTTCTCTTTAGCTTTAGGGTCATCCTTATTTGTATCAGGATGGTATTTCTTTGCCAGCTAAACAACAGAAATCAAACTATTAGGGACAGAGAGAAGTGATTTGTTTTAGCATATCTCACATGCTAAGAAAAAAAAATACCCATTAGGGAGAGCTCTGCATTCCCCGTCTATATTTTAGGGAACTATAATCCTCCATTTTCCACTATCATCCCAATGTAAGGAACAGCAGAAGCTGCTCCCAGATCTCCCCACAACCCCAGGCCCTTCTGCAAGGCGATCCGACATGACAGCCCAGGCCGAGGAGATCCCCACACCGGCGCC
>NW_008625987.1:0-2332 GCF_000691845.1 Merops nubicus
CCCCTTTGGCCATTTCCTCCAAGCCTCCTTCAAGCTTTAACTTCAAGTATATGTACACCTACAATGCTGATGGCTCATCTGGACAAATCCAGGTAGTTTTACATGTGTTGCTTCTGATAGTGGCAACAGCATTTGGAGCAGCTCAAGTTAAGGACTATTATTTGTTTTGTTTTGGTGCTACCTATCCCTGCTCCTGTAAGTTGGTGAATTCAGCAAGTTCTGTGCTGTGTATTTGATGTTACCCTTTACTTGAGCTCTGCTTTGACACAAAGCACAGTGCCAGAATCCCTTGGATTTGGGTTGATTTGTTCCTCTTCTAAGCTTCCCTGCTGCTCGTTCCATTCTTTGGTTGTTGCATCTACTTTGGCATTAATGTCACCCATCATAAAGTGGAAGTTGTGTTTTGGTATTCTGTCAATCACACTTTTGAGGCAATTGTAGGATTTGTTCTAGTCAATGTGTTCCTCTGTCAGAAAACATCTCTGTATGATTGACATCTTTAGGAACCTGGTTTGGAATCTGGCATATATGATGTGCTGGCTGATAGCTCCCCAACTGAAGAGTGATTTTCCCACAAAATCTGTCATGGGGAATGCTATCCAGTTTGCACATTCCTTGTCACACACCTTTCAGTGGGTTCAGAGGTGGGTCCCTCCTTTTTAGCTTTGCCAAGGATCATGGAAAAAGAGTAAAGAAGAGAACACATAAATATCTAAACTGCTGCTTGATTAAAAAAATGACTGAGGTCATAGGCAGTGTGGAGGAAAATAAGGGAATGTCATAAGATTAACATAATTTATATGGATATGGACATCAAGGAGGAGATATTTCTTGGAGTGAATCCAGAGGAGGGGCACAAAGATGATGAGGGAGCTGGAGCACTATGAGGAAAAGTTAAAGGAGTTGGGGTTGTTCAGCCTGGAGAAGAGAAAGCTCCAGAGAGACCTTATTGCAGCCCCTCACTACCTAAAAGGGGCTTACAAGAAAGCTGGAGGGACTTTTCACAAGGGCTTGTAGTGATAGGATGAGAGGTGGTGGCTTCAAAGAGAAAAAAGGTAGATTTAGATTAGATATAAGGAATAAATTATTTCTTGTGAGGGTGGTGAGACACTGGAACAGGCTGCCCAGGAAAGTTCTGGATGCCCCATCACTGGAAGTGTTCAAGCACCCAAGTGTTGGATGGGGTTCTGAGCAACCTGGTCTAGTGGGAAGTGTCCCTGCCCATGACAGGAGGGTTGGAACTAGATCATCCTTAAAGTCTTTTCCAACCCAAACCATGCTGCGATTCTATGATTACTGTAATTAACACTAATGGACCGACACTATAATTAAAACCCTTAAAATGGCTATTGCAAAAACTTTGCTTTTGTTAAGCTGTGAACATGTCTTCTAAGGGAAGTAAAAAGGCCTTTAAAAAAATGAAATGTACCCAACACTGGTGAAAATACAGAGCAGATAATCTCATACTCAAAGTTAGACAGACTGGATGATCCTTCACCTCTCATGTTTCTGATTCTGGTACCAATGCATATTTATTATTATCCTTGTTTGCTTTTCTGTTCTCATTGTGATAATCTTTGGCCTGCTTTGCTTTCTGAGTAGGAACTCATGTAATATATTCAGTATCCATGTCATATTCAGCTAAATTTCTTCTTGGGCTGTTTCTTCAGATTATGAAAAGAAGAATGTCTTTAAAATCATTAAAAAAAAATCATTTGGAAGCTAGAAGTGGAAATAAATTTTCCATCTTCTTATTTTATGTTAGCTGTGAAATATTTCTGGCTTTCCATAGTAAACTATTTTATATATTTTAAAATAACTATCACTCAAAAAAACAAGAAAAGTTGCTTGTCTAAAAAAAATAGACTAGTTTATTTCAGAAGATACAGAAAAGCCATAAATATAATGTCCATTATGGTCTCTTCAGCTGGCAAAACCAAACATGATACAGTTTTGGCATTATTTTTGACAATACTTACATAATTAACTAGGGGACAGGGTAATCTAACAGCAACAGCTTTGGCACACTGCAGAGAAGCCAAAAACACTGGAGCAGTTAATATCCCCAGCCTCACCTTCCTATAAACCCATCAGCTCCAGAACCTCTGTCACTCAGGAAAGATGTTCAGGGAGAATTTCGTCGTGATGAACACGAGGGTGAGCAAAAATGCTGCTCTGCAGCTCAGCAAACCTCCTGCTTTTCCTGGAAAAAAATATGTTGGCCTAATGCTAGAATGATGTCATTATAGCTGGGAATAAGGACAGTTAAAAAGAGACAAGAAAATTTGTGCCCTGCAGTTCGTGGGGTTCTCCTAGGTGCTGTCTCTGGCAG
>NW_008625988.1:0-2820 GCF_000691845.1 Merops nubicus
CCCAGACATTCTATGATTCTACAAAAACTGTACAGCTTCAGATTAATGCACAAAGGTTTTTGCACAATTACAACTTGATTTTTGACTGTCTCATTGGCCTCCCTCTTGTTAGGGCAGAGCCACTCCCATGGGGATGAGCTCCTCCCACGGCAAGTGGAGCAGCATGGGGTTTGATTCCTCTTCCCAAACTTTGCCCAGTCATGGAAGAAGTCATTATCATGGAAAGATTACCCCACATCTGCCACTAGACCAGCCAACATTTTTATTTTAATAAACACTGTTTCTTCATTAATAACTTCATTGACATAGAAATCAACAAGATCTTATGCCTGAGCACTGTTTGGACCTGATGCATTTGTTTGTGTTCCTTATAATTTTTTTCCTTTAAACCAAATGAACCATCTGCTCTGGAAGTATGTTACACATCTAAACATTTTTGAAAGAAGGAGCCAAATTGCATGGCCTGTAACTGATTTTTATTTTTTATTTTTTTTGTTTGGTGTGGCTACAAATAAAGACCAAACATAATTTTTGTTGTTAAAAGGCAGAGTTACAATATGGACCCTCTGTGCATCCACTGTTGCTGAGTATATGGAGCATAGTGGGATATGTAGCACCCAGGTTCATAGAACTTGGTCAAATTAATTGTCATCAAGAAGTACATAAAGTTCTCATTCACCAAATTAAACAGACTTTGCACAGTTTTAAAGTGAGAACTAGGAGCAATATTAAAGAAGCAAGTTTAGGAGAAACATGAGATTAGCTACTGGAGAGAAAAAACTCAATTGTCACTCTGATGGACCTTTCCCGTTTAGGTCTGAAGAGTTTTAAGGTAAGAGTTGACAAAGCATTAGAAAAGGTAATTTTCTGTTTGTAGCATATTAACGTGCATATGGTGCATACTATAAATGTCATTATAAAACGCTGTTATCCTGGGTTTAACTCCTTTATGGTATTTTCACATTGAAAACTCCTGTGTCCTATGATAATATCTGCCAGTAAGTAAGATTTTTGACTTATTTGAGGGGCAGGAGAGCATACCAGATAAGGGTTTTTTATTAGTAAAGCAACACAGACTGTAAGCCCTTCTGGATTTCTATTTGCCAGTGCAGAAGGGACTATAATTATAAACAGAACAACAGTTGTTTATTAACTTTGCACCTTTTCAGCATAAATAGAACAATCTACTCTAAGATAGCTTTTAAGAAAGTGAAACTTCAGTGATACAAAATTATTGCAAAATGTGCTCTCTTCGTTATGCTAGCCCTTTATGTGTACATTTTTTGTTAGAACAAGTAAGAACAAAGATCTCTCTGCGTGCTGTAGCTCAGGACACTCACTGATAGCAAGAGTGCTCCTCCTGCTCTCTGTAAAACTTCTTTTCAAATGTTAAGTATTATAGCTCCCCTTTAAGAGGTGATAGAGAGCAGATAATTATACAAGGTACAAGTACCATATTTTTGTAGGAACTAGCAAGCCTAGTATGCATATTCAAATTAAACTTAAAAAGTACTTGAGTTGAGAGGATTTCACAAATATGCATGATTGAATGTCATCCCCATTAGCAACCAAACCACTCTGTTTCGTTGAAATGTCTTTATTTTCATAAAGATGATCTGGATACTTAAAGAACATCTTGTGTATAATGAGAGTGTGAATTATGCATGTATGTGGGTAATAGAAGAGCATGTTTACCAGGGCTTGGATTGTGAGATACTTTGAGGAAGCAGGCTGGGTTCCTGAAATTTCCATCTTGTATTGCCTCCTATATCCACTGTTCTGCTTTGCACATCTTCTGTCTCATACCAGCTCTGCAGCACTGATGATTAAGCCACCACAGATGCAAGAGCCAACCAGGCAGCCTAACAGCAGTGCAAGCTGCTGGGAGAGGAGACCCCAAAACACCACTTCCTAACAAGCAGCAGCCAGCCAAGCACAGCCATGAGCCTGAAAGGCACAGGATGAGCACTTCCAGCAGCCCCACACTGCTGGCACAGGGTGCTCAAAGGGCCAGCTGGAACATCCCATAACACCAGGGCACTGCAGCCTTGGTGGGGGTGGGTCTGTTCTCTGCAAGCAGCAAACCCACTGCAGCCAGGAAACAGCTGCTCCCTCAGCCCCAGCCCAAGCACTCGCAACACAGCAGGGTAAAGCTTGCTGTGGGCAACAGCCAACACTTCCCTTTCCCAGCCAAGGGGCCTCCCTCCACACCTCCTCTTCTTCTTCAGCTAGGACTTCTCCCACCACACAGATTCAGCACCTTCACCCCCCACACCAGTCTTACCTTGCGGGACCAGCTTTGCTTCTGAGCACTTCATCACAGGCCTTCCCCTGTATTGCTGTACTCAAGAGTGAATACTTGTCAAGATGCAGCCATCCTGGAGGAATGAGGGGGAGAAGGCTCCTCATTTAAATACTGCTGTGCCCATGGGCAGGCCCTGACCAGGCATACCCAGGGACAGCTGAGTTGCCTCACTTAGCCTCGTGCTGCAACAGAAGAAAGAAGCAAGGCAGGTACGTTGCTCCTATGAATGTGTGTGTTTCATTGGTGGACTCACAAAGCCGGTGCCTCGTGCTTAACCCATTACAGAGCCAGCTGAGGCTCTACCGTACTGACAGGTTGCCACTATTTAAGAGTCACTTATGATCTGCAGGTGTTTGCTGTTGCAGGAAGGACACGTGTTTTTGTTGGTAATGCTGGTCCATCCATTGTTTTGGAGCAGGCCTGAGCCACGGCCGAGCTGGGGGCTGTGGGAGGCCACGGGCAAGTCCCGGGTGCAGCGTTAGCGGGAGGTGGCGCTGGGCTCCCTCCCAGCCGGC
>NW_008625989.1:0-4154 GCF_000691845.1 Merops nubicus
CCAAGCCTCAAACCACAACACACTGTATCAGTTATGATGTAGTTAGATTGCATGAATGCTCTAATCTAAAATAATGACACAAATTTCTTTTGCAAGGATAGGCTGCCCTAGTTTGACATTTAAAGAGAAACAAAGAAAAATTTAATATTTATTTTAAATATAAGAAAAAAGTCATTTCCCTATATTTTATTGAGCATTAATTCTAACCATTCCAGAGATTTAAAAAAAAAAAAAAGGAGATATGTTTTGCTGTGATGATCTCATGCTGATAGCATATAATTTGGGGAGCTGGATTTTGATGTGACCACATGTCTAGAATAGAAGGGAGAATATATCTGCATTGTGTTCGACAAGGGCTGAAATACTGTAAAGCTTTAACTTTCTTTGTGCTGTCCTCTCTGTTCCAACTTCCCGTGCCATCACTTTATAAGGCACTGGAGAAAGCTGGCTCACTTTGTTCCTCACCCATATGGAGGAGCAGGCCTTCCAAAAAAAACTGAAGTCCTCTTACTCTCCTGTGGAAGTTACTAAGGCAGAAGTTCTCAGCTTCAAACTGCTGTACTGTTTAGAGTATTTAGACATTTATATACATAGACATTTACATATATATTTCAATTTTATTTTTTATAATTGCTTTATGTGGCCCTGCTTTCTCAGTACATATGCTACAGTTGGTTTTTTGTCCTTGGCCTTACCTTAGTTTCCAGGTTTGTTGATCTTACTTATGGCTCACTCTCTGCTGTCATTTGTTCTTGCTCTCAGTGGTATATTCGATATTGCTGCAAACAAGTAGCTAGAATTTTTTTTCTGTAAATTTGACCCTTGGACACATTGCACTTTTTGGTAAGATTTCTGTCAGTATTTAGAACATTACTTTTATTCCCTTTGAATGTAAAGAATAAATCACTAAAGAATGCTAAGTGCCACATACTGCCAGTTGCTCATAGCGTGTTCTGATGTTAGTGTTTATAATGGTGAACTCTGTAGAATACATGCATATTTTTTTAAAGCTGCAGTGGAACCAGAAGGCAGAGGCCTGCAATTTTCCCTGGTAGTATTACTTCTCATGGATGATTCTTCTGAATTGCAGTGGTGTTATCATAGCAGAAGTTGTAGTCTTGAAGACTTGAAAATCTGTAGCTTTTTGACCACAAAAAGCCTTACGCTTTTGCATGCTTCCTCTTCCATTTTAGATTTTTAGGCATGAAGGGTAGTAATGCCAAAGAAGAGTGATTCCTGCTTTTTTTCCGTTAAATAGCAGGATGTAGAAAGTATCCCAGTTCTCTGCAGCCTAACCAATAGTCAAGGGTCTATGCCCCTCAAAAGAATAACAGACATGGTCTCTTTCAAAACCGTGTACTTGTAAATCTTCTTGTTTTCCACAAATGAAAGAGCAAATAGGAACGTGTGACCTTGAGCTAGCTATCAGCAACTGACACATAGCCAGAGCCAAACTTTGCCTCTGCTGCTTCCTTTGGCAGCCAATCAAACCGCCTTGTTTGGATTTTGTCAGCTGAGTAACACTTTTGGATTTTAAAAATTTAACACAGAAGTATCCTTATTGGTCTGAAAACCACAGTTTTTTTCTTTATCAAATCCTGCTGCTGTCAGTGAGCATCTTTCAGAGAAAATTTAATCACAAGACTATTTACATCAGAGTTCATCCAATTACTAGCTACATTCAGTCAACTGAAATAATTCAAAAGAATGTAGTCATCAGAACTGATTTTATTTTCTCAGTTGCTACTAGTTACAATTTTACACTCATGTTCTCTGTGGGATTCTTTACAGTATTACTTTCCAATCCCATTTTAATTGAAAAACATTCAAGTTTTCTTTTAATTGTGTTATTAACTGACATATTGCCACTTTTTAATCTTATTCCCTGAGTTGTGATAAGTGAACAAAACTAAGCACTTAGACGTAATTATGTCTTTTGAAAATGAGTACTAATGATAAAAATCTTAACTGAAAACAAATTCTTAAAGCTTAGTGCATGATTCATAGGGTTTGTAGCATAGTATTTATTAATGTTAAAATAACAATTCAAGTTACACCACCACTCTCCCCCTGCACCGCCTCCACAAATGAAAGTGATAACTATATTCCAAGCTGCAGGTTACACCTGAGACAGATTAGTAAATTCCTCACTGATGGTTACATTTCCTACTTCTTTAGATGCTGAGTTTTGAATTATAGTAATTACTCGTACTTTTTCAATTATTGTATAAAATACACATCTTTTTCAAAACCTCAAATTATATCAGAGTTCTATTTCGATACTTAGTTAAATATAATAGGGAAAAAATAATTTTAAAATTTACAGATATAGGCTGCTTTATTTTGTGTTTATTTAGTCTGAGATAAAATCTGGAAGACTAGCTAGTTGAACAAATTGTCTATGCTTCTATATACACTGGTTTTAGTATTTTATTTTTTTTTAAAGTTATTTCTTGCTGCTTAAGCTGTCTGAACAGAAATCTGACCCTGCTGAAGTAGTGGCAAGATTCTTGACAGACCTGTGAATCTTCTTGCATTCATACAAACTGCTTCAAGTTCAGCTACCGAACCCATCCAATTGCCACAAAACAACTGTTAGAAATCCTTACCACTACTTGCCACCATAGGACATGGGAGCTGTAATGAAAGAGGGACTTCCTTTTCTTTATCCTAGTTATTGATACATGTTTTTAGATTGCTTTCCAGAAATGTGCCACTAGAAAATTCATCAGAAGTAATCGGCAACCCAGTGTCCTGTCGGCAAAGCAGTACTCTTATATCTGCCCTAGTAAATGTTTGAGTGTGTCTGGGACTACTCCTGGGTAGTGAAACCAACCCACACGGCACAGCATATATCTGTGCAGTCTGAATGCATGCACATCCTGGTTTGGGAACAGTCTCAGAACCATTCCAGCTGCCTGGGAATTGTTCAAGGTGCCAGATAGAACAGGCCCAATTTTTGGCAAGAAATGGTCTAATAAATTAATAGCAAAGGCAGCTGAATTATAGTGTCTAGGAAGCAGCAGTGACCTGAAGAAGAAGAGGAAAACTAGCTATTTAAGTTGGACATGTGTAAAAAGTGCATCTTCCTAACTTTTGAAATTTATAGATTAAAATATCATTTTATTTCAAGTTTATTTTACAAATCTCACTGATTTCCAGATATTTTTCCTTTCTCAGCTTGTATATAGTTGACCTTTATTTCCTTCCATTTTCCTAAAACATGGAAAAAGAAATATAAATTTCATCAACACTACAAGGATTCTGCATTTAATATTTATTTATGGTTTTCCAAAAGTGGAGCTGACTTACCCCTTATAGTGATATGATGTGTAGGTCTCTGTGCATATAGAGCCCATGAAGGTACTCTTAGAAGATAACTTGAAGAATATACAGTTAATTTGCTTTTTGTTTATGGGTCTCAGGGCATGTCGGTTGGCCAGCTTTTGCTAGGTCAGCCTGGAATGTGTAAAGCTCAGTTTCTGCAGAGATGTCACTATGTATGCAATTAAAAAATTATTGTAAATGGAAAAGGGAAGTGCCTGGCTTTCCAGAAAAAAAAAAAAAAAATTATCCTTCAGTCTTTGGCTTTAGCTGTGGTATTTCTGGTCAGATCCTGAATATTTCATGCAAATATGAAAGCATTATTATTCCCTTTAACTAAAATATTTTTGAAGCCATTCACAGCTAACTTTTACAATGCATCCAGTTTGTGTTACCCTGTCAGGAGTTTGTCTGCACTACAGTTGTTTATATCCATGTTATAGTAATTTATAAGATCTGTTGTTAAAGTATTTACTTTTATAGGTTGTACATCACTTTTGCAAACTTGCAGCTCTCAAGGATAGAATATTTTACAGTGTTATGATATAGCTATTTTAAGTAGTATCTTTAATACTATATAGTTCAGAAAGTCATGAAGAATAAATTTGTTTAAAAGATATTTTATTTCAATGTTATTTAAAAAAAAAGTTTATTGTGAAAGTAAGAATGATTATGCACATCTGTGACACCGTTGCAAGAAATCATTTACCAAACTGTTAATTAAAGGCAGAACTTTTACTATTTTTTTTTCCCTCAAATCCATTTATTCAAAATTATCCACTGGATCACCCTTAGTTTTAGCTTGAAAGTGTCATGGTTACAGGGGCTGG
>NW_008625990.1:0-7984 GCF_000691845.1 Merops nubicus
GTTCTTTATCCATCTGGTGGTCCACCTGTAACAGGGTCAGCTCACCTGGAGGGTTGTCTTTCTCAGCTGAGATGCCTATGGCCTGTGCAAGTGCATCTCCACTGTTTAACTGCTGAACAGGTTAGCTTAAATCTGCAGGCACTTTAACAGCTGACTCTTACATCTGACAATATCCAGCCCTATACACAGCAGCAGCAGCAGGTCAGGAGGAGCTGGGCTGATGCTTTTGTCTTGGGCTCAGCTCTAGTGAGCAGTGTGAGCATACAACTACACTAAAGGCATACATTGACCCTCTGAAATCAGTGTCATCCCAATAGTGAGTAAATCCATAGAAAACAGCAGTCACTAACCCTAGATGAGCTTTGTGGGGTCTTAAGCATGATGTAGGGTATGGCCGACTTTCATCAAGGTTATCACACTGTTTGGTGTTCCTAAAACCTGAGCTGTCGTAACTCAGGTGGCATTAGATTTTCAGCCTTTTTTTTTTTTTAAAAAAAAAGAAAAGAGTTGAAAATGCCCATTGTGGTAAAACTTTGAATCATAACTGGGCAAATCTGATTTTGGAAACCAAATAGGGGGAAAAAAACCTAATCCTTGGTTTCACTTGCACAAACAAATTTTCTTGACCAGTCTTTTGGTTTTTTTTAATTTTTTGATAGTGCAGTTCTCACTCATTTAAGTATATCAGTGAGTACCTGAAACATGTGATAGTGAGAGGGAGAACATTCTACATTTTCAGCTGCAAAGCTTTAGGACGTGGAGGTTAATATTGAGAATTCCCACAAAAAAAAACCCTGACAGCACCAGCAAAAGAAGTTTCAGGATTGTCAAACCCCATAAACATAGAGGCCTGCCCTGTGCTGGGTCAGAGATTTTCATGTGCATTATGCCTTCTGGCATGTTGAGCAAGCACATTTGGAGATAGTAGCAATGAGCTATTTAAGGACAGTGGAGCAAAAAAAAAGAAAAAAATCTAAACCTGAAGTATTCTTTTCTGAGCTCACTTCTGCTCTGCCTGAGGACAAATGAATCTAGAAGGACAGCAAAGTTCTGGTGTTGTTCTCAAGGTTCTTTGTCAAGGTGTTTTATCCTTTTTCCTCCCAAACCTTCCATCTCCCTTTACTCTTTCCTGAGTGTCTAATTGCCTTTTTGCCCACTGCAGCTATGAAGGTGCAGTTTTTCTTCAAATATTTTTTTCAAACATTAAACTTTATTTTCTTACTGAGCAAACTGATTTTAAGTTCAGACAATACTTTTTTTCCTGATCTCGTACTGTTCCCATTGTTTATCCCTTTGTCTTTTCTGGGAACAAGCCTCTTTGCAGGTACAACTGTGTGAACTACATAAGTAAGTATAAATGAATCTCACTAGTGCTTGTCTATTCGTTTCACTACAAATCCTGAAGAGGGCACAAACGACTCAGCAGAAAAAGGGATCTAGCTAATGAACTTCAGCAATTTAAGATATTACACTAGGTGCAGCATGATGTGCTTTGTTGATTCTGGAGAGTGATTTTCAATTTCACAATAGGCTTGTTCCTTCTTTCTTGCCAAGTCTTTCCACTTTTGAGCATGACTTTTTGTCTTGTTTGTAAATCTAAATCTTGTGAGAGAGGAAGATGCAATTTTCTGGTTCTGATTTGATGCTGTGTTGCTGTAGTCTTAGAATACTGGCTGATACTAGCCTGAAGAACTAGACAGTTGCTGAAGTATTGCTGTGAGGAGCTGGTATTATCACAGTCCGTCAGAAGAAGTCTATAGGGAAGATTCTGAAGTCATTCTGAAAGGTAATGAAGCCCTTGAAAATATAAAACATTACATACCTACAAAATAGGCTGCATTTCTCCTCCCACATCATTGCACATTAGCAATGTTGGGTGCTATCTGGGCATTCGAGATTTTTTCTTTCTAGATTGCAAAAACCTAATGAATTCAACATGACAGCTCTGCATGCTGGAAGCAATTGCAATTCAAGGTTCCACTTCCAGCACTCTGCCACTTCAGCTAAGGCTTTCCTTCTATGGGACAGCTTCATTGACTGGCCTAATTCTGTAGCATTTTCTGGTAATTTCTATAGAAAATATTGTATGGAAAGTTATCAGATTTGCTACCCTATTTAAAAGTTTCTAAATGCACGAAAGGAAGCACTATTTGGAAGAAACACGTTAAATGTATGAATTAGTCAGAAACAGCATTGGAAAGGTTGGGTTTTGAGTTCTGCCAGTTTAGGTCAATTTCTTAGCTTCCTTATACTCATTGCATATTTACTAAAGAACACAGAAATACCAAAGGGAGCTGTTTGTTTATTGGAGCCATGTGCTACCAAATATCATCATGCAGTCCTCAACACCCTCAGCATCCCAAGTACAGTCAGTGCACACAGGATTGTTTTCTGAGAACTCCTTGGAAAAATGCATGTAGGCAGCAAATCTGTACTCACCGTAGCATCTTATTTTAATCTGTGCTTTGATCAAGAATGTTCACTGACTTCTTTCAGCTGCACACAAATAACAGCCCCAAGCATATAAAACAAAAGCAACTGTAAAGACTGTTCCAGAAAGAGAGGGCAGAGTAAGCAAGGAAAAGGGAATGTCACCTGTCAGCAAGTCAGTGTCCTCTATAAATGATGCCTTCAGCTATTTCAAAGCAAGCAAGAATAAAAAATCTCTAGGGCTTGTTTCAGAAATGCTTAGCAAGGATTCTAAATACTGCAGTACCCCGTTCAAACTGTGGAAAGAGCTGAGTATCCCTTCTCAAGTAAGGGCAGAAGGTGATAAAGGTCTCGTAAGAGACATTCAGCTCGTGGCAGATATTAGGGCTCAAGAAACTCACTGTAGCCTGTTGGAGCCTTGTGCATAAGGCCTGGATCAGATCACAAAGGCAAGATCTAACACCTGTAGGGATAAAAATGGAGTTTAATTTTCTAAGTCCAGAAACTTAATTATAACATCATGCAGCATAAGAGGCCTCACTCACCAGTTTTGTTCCACTTGCCAAATACAGCCAGAAAGTTAGCCACTTGTCAAATGCAAAGGCATGCAAAGGGCTGGCTGTGCAGGTAGCAGTCTTTCAACCCATCCTCCTTGGGCTCTGCTGGAGTGGCCTTTTTTAGCAGACCCAGTGTATGCCCCATGTGTGCCAAGGGAGCTGGGCTCAACCCTGAGCGCAGCAGTGATGGCTGCATCCCAAGTGCAGAGCTGCTGGAGTGGGATCCCTGACAGGAGCAAAGAAAGGAGAGAGATGATTCTTCCCCTCTACTCTGCTCTTGTGAGATCCCACTTGGAGTACTGCATCTGGCTTTGGAGCTTCCAACTCAGGAAGGACATGGACCTGACAGAGTGGGCCCAGAGGAGGGCCACAAAGATGATCAGAAGGCTGGAACATCTCTCCTACAAGGACAGGCTGAGATAGCTGGGGTTGTTCAGCCTGGAGAAGAGAATGCCAGGGACACCTCCGTGCAACCTTGCACTATGTGGAGGGGGCCTACAAAAAAGCTGGGGAGGGACTTTTTACAAGGGCATGTAGCAATATGATGAGGAGTAATGAGTTCAAACTGGAAGAGGGTTGATTTAAATTAGATATAAGGAAGAATTTCTTCTCTATGAGTGTGATGAGACACTAGAACAGGTTGCCCAGGGAAGCTATGGATGCTCCCATCATGGGATGTGTGCAAGACTAGGCTGGATGGGGCCTTGCACAGTGTGGTCTAGTGTGAGGTGTTCTTGACTATGGCAGGGGCATTGGAACTAGATGATCTTTAATGTCCCTTCCAACCAAACCATTCTATGATTCTATGAATGCAGGAGTCCTGAGGTGAGAAGGAGAGAGAAAAAAAGGGCCTCTTACTCTCATCTATCTGCTGTGACACTAGTAGGAAAGATGTGGTTTCTAGCCCCTGTTTCCAATGTTGTTGATGCATTTTAAGGGAAACAGTCACTGGATGCAAATCAGCAGAAAGTCAGAGTGCCCCAGTCTGCTGACCTGTGTTCCCTCAATGCTTTTGTTTCTGTTTAGTTAGATTCATGGATAAATCTTTTGTGTTTGTTAGAATCAAAATCTGCAGCTTACGCCTGTCTCATTTGTAGTCAAGTCTTCAGCCTCAGAGGCTTAAGTGAGGACAAGTTACAATGTTTAAGTACTCTTTGCCAAGCAACTGCCCATGATTTTTCCTAACACAAAAGAGAAAGAAACCAAGATGCTAGCAGATGATCATAATAAATAATGTGCAACTGTCTTACTCTTTTGATGAATGAGCCTAATTTTGAATACTGAGTATATGAATAACTGCATCTAGACACAATGAGGCAAAATGAAATAATGTGGCATACAAATATGTATGCA
Organism: Merops nubicus; assembly: GCF_000691845.1. Classification (NCBI taxonomy): domain Eukaryota; kingdom Metazoa; phylum Chordata; class Aves; order Coraciiformes; family Meropidae; genus Merops; species Merops nubicus. The sequence goes on from NW_008625990.1 coordinate 4,341, forward strand.
TAGGACAAGTATGCTCTGGCATTTTCAATAGTCCCATATTCTTTTGCACAAGTGCAAGCGTGTGCATGCATGAATATGCACTAATTCACTAGAATCATGGTTTCTGTCAAAGGCCTGTTATTGAAGATTAGGGAGACGTGGAGAAAGAAACAATAGGCACGGATGAAAATGCAGGAAATTTCATTTAAATGTAAGTAATAACTTCCTTGCTGTGAAGGTGATCAAACACTGGTGATCAGGTTGCCCAAAGAGATTGTGGAGGTACTTTGGAGGTACTTAAAACCTGACTGGGCATGGCCCTAAGAAACCTTCTTGGGCTGACCCTGATCAGAGCAGAGAGCTTGGAATGGATGATCTCCAGAGATACTTTCTAACCTAAATGCCTTTGTGGTTCTGTGAACTGTAACAAAATAAGCCTTTCTGAGAGAGCATGATGTACTTTTCCCTAGTAACTTGCTGCCTCACAAAATGTCAGCTGCTCTCTTTAGAGAAATGAATCTTAGAAATGTTACCAAAAAAAATTAAATCTTTTTTATTTTCTCCTTATATAACCTGACCTGTTTTCTTTCTGGTAATCACTTTCAGATCTTCTTTAGTTATTGAATAGGCTAATTTCTATTTTCATCTCTCTTTATGCTTTTCTGAAAGTTTAATTTCTCATTACTGTTGCCCTCCTGCCCATTATAGTTTGATAATTTTCGCTTCCATCCCATATAAGCTTGGAGTGACTGATATATATATCATCAGTATACTGGTGGTATTGTTGACAAATTAGCTACTTACCATAATCAGAAGAATAATTTTATTGTCATTCTCTACCAATCTTAAAATGATGAATTTTAGGGCAAATGACTGCATGAAATAAAGATCCTGTCCTTCAGATGATCCCACTTTGTCTTGGATCTCCCAAACATTGACATCCTGCCTCTTCTTGCCTCTCTTATTTTATCCACAGATCTCCTGACTTCATATGGCTTCTCAAAGGCATTACCCATTTAACAATATTTTCCAGGAGGCTAGGAATACACATTTATGAATAATTGCTTGCATATATTTTCATGTACAGTTATTACAATTCCCTAATATAAAATAGGCCGTGGACTTCTTAATCTACATTATAGGCTTATAGCTAGTGTTTTTTGCACATAGATTTCCTTTTTATTCTTTTTCCTCTCTTTTTCCCCCATCCTTTGCTTTTCTCTTTAATAAAGCAGATTCTTTAACAAAGTTCTACCTAATTATCATTACAAATGAGTAGTGGCTTAGGACAGCACAGAAAGGTGAATTATCAGTTTTTTCATAGGTTTTAGAAAAGCAGCTTAACAATATGGAGAGTTCAAAGGCATCTGAAAATGAAAAGGCAACTTGCAAAGGCTGATAATATCCTCAGCAAACTGGCATTTCTCACCTACCCCCAGCTCTGAAAAGCTTAGAAATACTTCACTGTAGGCACTGAGAGAAGTTGCTTACAGCTCAAATATACATTTTTACATAAGCTGGTTTTCTATTGCAGCCATCAAGGAAACAGTTGTTTTCAGCAATAGACTCGGGTCATGTTAGCTGCCTTTATTACTATGTTTTAAATGAATCGATTAAGTCATTATAAAATAGGTGTCCTCCGTTTACTGAGATATTGAGCAGCTATTCTTGCTTAAGGACTGTAGACTACAGAATTCCTTCATATTCCTGTACCTGGAATTTTTAAATAAATCTGTGTAAAGTACACATCCTGTTCCCAGTGAAAGTAATTAAATTCTTCATGCTCTTATGCTCAGCTTGAAAATTAAAGTGATAATCCTCACAGCAGTCAAAATTTAGGTTCTGGAGCTCACTCTACTTTGACAGATCTGTCTTCACTGGGCTAATGTAGCTTCTTGTCCTATGCATCATGAGAGGCAGAAGATCATTCTAATGGTTTTGCTTCATCCACTTCCCCCGTCTGCCTGACTGTAACTCACTATTTAGTATTTCAGGCTCTAACTGAGGCGTAGACATGTTTTTGATGCTCCTGGGTTACGTTTGACTTGAAAGGAAAACTGCTACCTCTAACTCCTTAATAAAGCCTCAGGGCTGGTCACCTCTACAGTCTTGCCCCTATATACAGCTTGCTGCATTAATCTAATCTGATGTACTTTTCCAAATTTCAGATTTCAGTTTGTAGTTTATTTAGATATAATATTCTAAGAGGGGCTGTAAAGCCTATCCTCACATAGAGCATAAATAAATACAGGGTTATTAGTCACTGAATCTTCACACAGAGAAAATCTGGTAATTGCTCTTAGACTAAAATAACTGCTGTTTGACTGTAAATTAGTAGGACAGAAGCACTGGGTTGAAAAAAAGACAATTTCAGAAGCATGTCTTCCTCTTTGGTACTAGAGGAATGTAAATTTTTATATCAATAGCCTAAAACCTCTCTGCAAGACAAAAGCAGCTGAAGTGAATTACGTGGAAACGCATGAGGTAAGCAGGAACAAAACAGAGCCTGAAGTCTTTGCAGTATCCTCTTTGTAGAGAAGAATGTTCTTTTAAATGTTGTGATCATTCTGATCTCAGTCTCCGTTTGAGAAAGGGTTGCTTGAAACAAGAGCCGCTGTAATTTATAACCAGAATTAGAGAATTTTACAAATTCTATTAAAAAAAAATAATTCAATTCATGTTTTTGAAGCCTGCAGTCAGGATCTGCTCTCTCATGCTGACTAAACCCTTACATCAGGTATCACTTAGGATGCCAGAGACAGCTGTTACGTTAAATTTCACTAGGGTGGCAGTCTTGGTTTCTTGGATAATATGCAGGTTACAGCTGTTCTTGCCATTAGCCAAGTGGTCAGTAGTATTCAGACATTCAGAGCAAACATTAGACTTTCACTCGTATTCCCAGCAAGCTGCCTGCTACTGAAATGGCTGATACAGCAGTAAACAGTCTGTTGCATAAGGCTGTGAGTTGTGAGCTTCAGACCCAAGCATACTATCTAGTTCTGTCTTAATTGGTCACTCACTTACTACCTGAAACTTTCACTGCCATTGATAATGTCATAGGGTTAAATCACAGATGAATTTTGGTGATCTCCATCAGGGAGACTGCACCTTCAAAAAGGGCAGCATGATCAAAGGCTTGATTCAATGGAAGAGTTATGAGTTCTGTACTAGTTTGTTGAGACAAGCTCTGAAAAATGTGTTCTGTCATGTTGTGAGGCTTATCTGTACAAATGGATATTCCTTTTAAATATGCTAACTTCCATTCATTCTGTATCTTTTTATGAAAGACATACTTCTGAGCTATGTTTACCTCTAGTATCCTGCTGTAGCACATTTGAACAGCTCACATGTTGAGCTGAAGGATCTTACTTTTCTGTTTGCTCGTATTACTTTTTCCATTTTTCTTTTCGTGTTCCAGTGCTTCTGTACAAATAGATATGATGTATACCTAGAGAATGATAAAGATAATTATATTACAGTTGTTCTTACACACTCTTTGAGCAATTGGACCCGTAAGGGTAATGCAATAAGCTAGTGGAGTATGTTCACAAACTCTCTGTTATGACACCCATCGATAAAGTTCTTCCATAGTATTCATAGGACTAGAGAATACAAGAGAGGTCTGACTTCAAGTGCTACCAGCCCGTGGCTGCGAGGAGAGGAGG
>NW_008625991.1:0-4486 GCF_000691845.1 Merops nubicus
CTGCCCTGAAACCTCCCTGAGTTCTTCCCCTGTGAAGTAAGATGTGAAGAATACAACAGCTACACATCCGGAGCAGGAACCATGAGAGGGCCTGCAGCAAAAGCCATTGGCTGGGGCCACAGCACCTGATCTGAGGACCTGGAGAGACACCTCATAGCATGAACCTGTGCCAGATTTTTTTCACAAAATTCATGTGTTAGTTTTAGAAGTGAATGTGATTTACTGTTGGAGGACTTTAGCTTTGTGGCAACACTGGAGCTCAGGATGTAGTAGGAGCAAAGAGATGGAGCACAGCACGAGCCCTTGAGAAAGACTCTACAGTCAGAGAGCGTTCTGGATTTCATAGCCAGAATTCAGCAGACACCAGTGCTGATCATTTGACTTGTTTAGAGTAAATCATTGTGTAGTATGAAGCAGGTACTGACTCACCCACACTAGTCACTCCCTGCTGTCCCATCAATACTCCCAATGACTGGTGTCTTTCCAGCAATTTGCCCTGTCAGGCTGGGACAGCTGCCTTGTGGTCCCTCTGGAGACAGGTGCCAGGCCTGAGACTGCGATGTATTACCCAGAGCATTCCCAGATCAAGTGAGATGTCTTGCCCATTATTCAACACTGGTGAGACCACGTCTAGGGCACCAATGAACAGTTCTGGGCTCCCCAGTACAAGAAAGCCTGAGCAAAAGTGGAGTCCAGCATGAACACGATTAAGGTATGTAAGCACCTGCCTGCGAGAAGAGGACGAGAGCTGGACCACGTGCCTGGAGGGGCTCAGGGGGTTTGTCTCTGCGTGTGAACCCCGATGAAAGGCAGTAAAGCACGAGAGGCATCCAGTGAACAAAGGGCAACGGGCACAAACTGAAATATTAGCAATTTCACTGACACATAATGGAACTTTTACTGTAAGGGTGATAAAACAAGGTCCTGAGCAGTCTGCTAGACGGGACTGCTGTATCAGGCAATCTCTAGAGGCCCTTTCCAACCTTCAGGTTTCCTCAGTTCTGTGGCTCAGGTGCACATGGCACACGTGGTAGAGTCAGGATATCCTGGCTGGCAAGGGCTCCAGGGTGTTGCTGCAGTAGAGCACAGCTGCAGAGGGTGCACAGGGAACATGTGGGTATGTGACTTGGCAGTGCTGGGCTAATGGTTGGACTCAAACTTAATGGTCTTTTCCAACCTAAATGGTTTTATGAGCAGCAGGTCAGTCCGCTCCTTCCTCCCAGTGTGGCCACAATTCACACTGTTCAGGGGCTCATTCAGACCTCAGGGGCTCTATTGCTATTTATCCACATCTGAACCATCCTATTTCCTGTAGCTGGTGTCCAGCTCTTTCCAGGACTCTGGAGATGGAAAACACCAATTACAGTAACTACAAGATTTGTCTCTTTCGATCCAAGTACACAAACCACTTGCCTTAGAAAGATGCATCTTACTTTACAGTGATAAACAGAATGGAGTTGTAATATGCCAAAGAATTCATGGCTTTGGTCTTATACCAGGCCTCTTGTTTTCACATTGTAAAGATGAGGACCTAGTAAAGACAAAGGTACCTGAGAATGAACCCAACAAATAAAATCAAAGACAAAGTAGAAGTACTAGTGTTCAGGGAAGACTGTGAGCCAAAGAGATTCAATCCATCTCAGTACCAAAAGTACCAAGGTATTAAACAAAGTTAAGATTGTGAGGGTTACAACCATGTCCTCAGTGAGTCTTTGTACAGTGCCAACCACCAGTTAAACTGCTAAAATTGCACCAACTTGTGGGCTGGACATATGCACGTGTCTTCTGTGAAGGAACAGCATCTCAGGAGTCCATGCATTCTTCAAACCTGTTAGTAAACAACAGAGAAATTACAAAATCCAGAGTAAATAGCTCAGCAACCAAGTTATTAGGTGCTGAAGTGAGATGATGCCAGGTAGGAGAAGGTGGGGGTGAAAACAGATGTCCAGTTGCTGCCACAGTGAGGGAATCAGGTGGTGCTGGGATACGTGCAAGCTCTGCAGTGTGTTCTCAGGCCCTTTCTTCATCATTCCTGATGTTGCATTGCCTTTTTACCACTCTTGACTGTTTTACTGAAAACACAACACAGGAGCCCATAAGCACATACAAAAACTGCCAAATAACCTTAAAAAGTTGACAGAATTAATTTCTCTTCCCATATGAGGGCCTACAGACACCAGTCCTCTGAACAGACAGCTAAGAAAAGCACACGACAGCTCCTTTAATTCTGAACAGAAGATGTGCAGAACAGGTTCATTCTATTCTAGCTGAAGAAAAGAACAGAGGGGTCCCTTTGCCTAGGATAAAAATCTCAAGACATTAGGAACTATTTTGCAAAGAAAAGACTTCCTACAAGAAATAGAGACTAACCATGGTACAAAGTGACAACTAGCAGGAACCTTTCTACACTGGAGGTTTCATTTGTGCTGTGGCACATGCCTCCAGGAAAACGCATTCTTATTCAGACACTTTTAACAGCCTCTGTTAAAGCAATTCCCCATTGGACTGAAGCTCCCCCCAAAAAACGTTTCTCATGAAGAGACAAGATATGTGGTGATACTGAGCTGTGATTTACATGGGTGGCACCAAGATAACACACTGCGACTGCAGGCTCAGGATGATCTGGAAAACATTCTGTAGAGGAAAAGAGGCAAGAGGATGATCTGTAAGATCTGTGCTCACTGCACATCTTCAGTCTCTGTCCTGTGTCCAGCCAGTGGCGACCCTGGGCCCTGCCAGCAGGTGAGGATCCCTGCAGCCAGAACTCCTGCGGCAGCGTTCCGGGACACCCGGCCCTGGGCTAGCCCGGCCACCTCCACGCCTAGCACAGGATCAGAGCTGGAATGACTTTTCTTAGTATGACACGCTGGTTTGGGCTGAAAAGGACCTTAAAAGATCACTTACTCCAACACCCTTCTATGGGCAGGGACAGCCCCAACTAGAGCAGGTTACTAAAAGCCTCGTCCAACCTCCCCTGGAATGGTTCCAGGGAAGGGGAAACCTGTTCCAGAGTCTCACCACCCTCAACATCAAACATTTCTTCTTTATGTCTAATCTAAACCTGCCCTCTTTCGGTTTGACGATGTTGCCCCTTGTCCTGTCACTTCAGGCCCTGGTATAAAGTCTCAATCTTTCCTGTAAGCCCCCTTTATATATTTTGGCCAATGTAGCTGCCAAGCCACTCTCCGCAACATCTGAAAAGCCATGGCTGGCAGCAGACCTGCCCATGAAGCAAGGACAGGAGACTCAATATTGCCCTGCTTACTGCTGCATTTTTTCATGTTCTTTTCTTCTTTTCTCCTTAAGGGACCATGGGAACAGAGCAAACATTAAAAATCTGAGGCCTACTATCAGCAAACTCCATCCTCTCCTAACTAGCACCCCCCTTCCCACCCTGCCTGCTGATGAACTCACCTGAACCACTCACACCCAGACAAACCCACGGCGGACCAGTGAACTGCATGGCTAGACCTCGACCTCTACATCAAGCTGGAGCACTCTGCTTGAGAAGCTATTCCTAAAATGCCCCAGCACCTGCATGCTGCACGAATAACACAACCCCAGGCAGCACGTGACGTGTGCTGGGTCTTTCCCTGCTGCACACTCCTGACACCACACCGTGGCCCTGTGTCCTTTTAGGGGGCTATGTCCTGCGTGGCAGACCGTACCCCGGGGGGGCTGGGGTCAGCTCCGTGCCTCCAGCCCCGGGCACGGCGTGGACACGCTCCTCCGCGTTGTAATGCACCGGCCCCCAGCGCAGGCGTGGCTCCTCCTGCTGGTACCACAGCTCTTCGTTGAACTCTGGGAAGAAAAAGGCAATCTCTCTGCTGGCTGACGCTGGTGAATCTGTTAGAAAACAGTGGAACAGAAGATGAGGGGTGCCAGTCTGGCGCCAGAAGCACGTGCTATGCTCCAAAGGGAAGGGCAGAAGCTGTGAAGAAAAGCGCCAGGCTCAGCTGCCCCGGGAAAGGTGTGAGTGGAGTGTGCAGAAATGAGCAAACCATTCATTCTGTCTCTCAGAATGGAAAGCCAATGGAGGGCAGACAAAACACTGTCACTCACACCACCCTGAGCTCGTCTTTGCCCAGCACTCAGCCAAGATGGGTAGGTCTACCTGAGCCATGAGTGGTATTCCTGGTGTCAGTGAGGCCATAAGATCCTCGGATGGAGTCTGGGACGCTGTTTCGGGCTCGGAACACTTTGGTGGGTCCCATCAGGGATCTCCACAGGGGAACAGCATTCTCGTGGGCCAAGATATAAGCCCACATGGGGCCACTGGGAAAAGGACCGGGGAAGATCAGAAGTAGGTAAGGTTACAAAAGGGCGCAGCTCTTTTGTTCTTACGAATACAGCAAGTGCAAAGAAGCTGGGAAGGGCAACTGCCACGTGGCGCTTTCTGGGATGGGGACACAGACCTCCCACGACACTGGGCACCGACACCGCGGCTTAGAAACAACGCGCTCGTACGAGTGACCCCCTCCCAGGT
>NW_008625992.1:0-1152 GCF_000691845.1 Merops nubicus
ATATATAATATAGATATTAAATACCTATAATCCCTATATCAAATCCAGTTTATTTCCCTATAATCCAGCACAGACACTGTAAAACTCCACCATACCCAGCTCAGATCCCACAAATTCCCCGGATCCAGCTCAGATCCTACAAATTTCCCCATAATCCAGCTCAGATCCCATCAAATTCCCTGAATCCAGTTCACCTTTTACCACCTCCCCCCTTAATCCACATCGTATGCAATAAAACTCCCCCTAAGCCACCTCCCATCCTATAAATCCCCCCGCATCCAGCTCAGACCCTCTAAATTCCCCTTTAATCCACCTCCCATCCTATAAATTCCCAATAATCCCTCTCGGATCCTCCAAATTCCCCATCTGAGGGGGGGGTCATCCCAGGCCAGCCAAAGTCCAGCTCCACACTCCCCTCCAGCAGCCCTGGATTAATTATTTCCAAGCAGAAATAATCCCCACGGCCCAAAATTCCTTTAGGAATTTTATCCCCTTTTTCCCCTCCCTAAAAAAGCAGGAATCCCTTTTTTTTTCCCCCATCTTTTCCCATTCTCTCCCTAACAATTTTTCCCCCATCTTTTCCCATTCGCTCCCTAACAAACTGGGGGGGGGGTTGCTGGAAAACAACCCGAGGATCCTTCGCTTGTGACGGGGTGTCAAAAAATCAAGGAAAACCCCCCAAAAACGATCCCCCAACGGCTTTTCCAGGGATCCACTACGTGGGGCAGCTGCAGGAGGGGTCCCTGATGCGTTTGCTGGTGGATCAGTTGACAGAGGGGCAGCTGGAATGGGCTCAGCTGCCCGTCCCCCACGACGTGGTGATCCTGGGGGATCCCGAATCCGGCCGGATCTACCGGATCCCCTCCGGAGAGCAGGAATATTTCCAGGCCTTGAAGGAGCATTTTCCCAAGGAAACGGCTGCTGTGGAGGAGTTCCAGAGGCTGGTGAAGGTACAAGTGGGGCTCTGGCTCCTGCTTCCCCACGGGGAGGGATTTGGGGATCACGAGGGGAGGGGAAAATTCCCCCCCCCGGATCCCAGATTTTGGGCAACCCACCTCTGAAAGCATTGAGGAGGGGTGGATGTGGCCAAAATCTTCCTTTTTTTGCCTCAAACCTGCACGTGGAGCTTGAGCCCCACTCCCCTTGGAGGCT
>NW_008625993.1:0-1144 GCF_000691845.1 Merops nubicus
CACAGCTCTGGTGTGTCCCCCACCCCTCCCAGCTCAGTAGCTTTCCCTGGCCACATTTTTCATGCCTCAAATCAGCCTCTGCCCCCCAAAACCTTCTCAAAAACAGCCGTGGGGCCCCAAAACCTCTTCCAAAGCAGGTGGCTCGTGGCAGCAGAGAGCAACTCACCTTTCAGGCTCCTCCACGTGCTGTAAGTTGAAGAGCAGGGAGGGGACAATCTTGTCCATGTGCTGTGGGTCCCAGATGTTGGCCTGGAGCTCATCGTTCACTGTCTTCCTCACCACCCCTTGCAGGCCTTTGATGCCTGACATGCGGATCCTGGGGAGCAAATGGACACCCCAATTTAAGGACAGGGCACTTCCCAGCTCTACCCACAGCTCAAACTGGGCAAGAAGTTGGTGAGAAGACTCTGGTTCCTGTGCCAGTGGAGGGGTTCGTGCAGGCGATGCCCCAGCCCCACTCCAACCCTCACCCCTCGAATTCTGGGGGCAGTTTTGGGCCCCCTCACCCCAAAAAGGAGCTTGAGGGGCTGGAGCGTGGCCAGCGGAGGGCAACGGAGCTGCTGGGGAAGGGTCTAGAGCCCAAGTGTGTGGAGGAGAAGCTGTTTCAAAGTCTTCTAAAACCACCAGGCAGGGCCTCGGCAGCAAGAAACCTCATTAATCTGTCTGCTTGAGCACTAATTAATTCCCCAGGGGAAATTTCCCATCACAGCAAAGCAAGTGAGGCCTCAACGTTGTCTACAGAGATGGAACCTCCTTTAAATGTGGAAAATCACAAAGCACGTGGCTGGAGGAGGCAGTTTTGGAGTGCACACTCCTTCTGCTAAGAGTGGGGGCCGTGGCCCTGGACCAAAGATGATAAATGCTTAAAGATACAGCCCTGTGATGGGCTCCTGGTGTTACCTGCTTGTATTTTGACCAAAGGAAAGAAGCTGGAAGCCCAAGGGCATGTTCATCCCTTCTCTGCCACCTGCTGTGGTCAGAGCCAGCAGGGCAGGGGCTGCAAAGTGTTTTCCAGGCTCCTGTTTCCTCCTCCTCTAAGTCAGCGTGGTTTAATGCTTGGAAAATAAGGGATAGGGGAGATGAGCAGCATGAGTGCACTGAGCTTTGGGGTCACTGAGCACTGAGGGGCTGGAGCGTGGCCAGA
>NW_008625994.1:0-606 GCF_000691845.1 Merops nubicus
TATAAAAATAGTTGAAGCTAATTTGTTTTCAGAATGCAACCAAGATAAAATGGGTCATTTTACCAATTGACTTTAAGGGTCAACAATTAAAATACACATAAAGTTTATGGGAGGAAAATATCACTCTTGTCCCACAGGGGGATGAAGTGTTTTGGGGGTGAAAGGATCATACCAGCAGGTATTCTGGCATTGGAACTGGTGTATAATTTTGTTTGTATAGAAATACTTTAAAGACAACCTATTGTTCCTGTATACAACGATGCTGTCCATTTTAGGTGCTTGGAGGTGACTCACAAAGGCCAAGACAATTCATTTTGTTATCATAAACTGCCTTTTAAAAATAATAAATTGACTTTTTGTTATCATAAACAGTGTTATATGCTTCAAATAGTGTGTTTTCTGTGCATAGGTATTAGCATATGTTTTGTAGGTCCAAAATGCATTTTGTCATTTTGTTTAGGTTTGAGTTTATGTGCACACCCTAACCTCAGAAACCTGTATGTAGTTCTGTTTGCTTAGGCTACACTTGGACACACACTCACCAGCTCCATGGGAAAAGTTCAGCTTGAAAGTAAGAGCTGGCTCACAAGTCAAGCCTTGCTCTTC